>NW_016157112.1:825372-838614 GCF_001687245.7 Rhagoletis zephyria
ACACATTTTTGCGAATTTCTCGGAAACCAATGGAGCTACTAAATTAGTTTTAGTGGCGTTGAAGAACACCTAAAAGACACCTAATTCCAGCATATATCTGGAAAATTTAAAACCTAAATTTAACGATGGGTCAGCTAGGTTTACGTAAACCTAGCTGACCCACACATTTTTGCGAATTTCTCGGAAACCAAAGGAACACCTAAATTAATTTTGGAGGCCCTAATTAACACCTAAAAGACACCTAATTCCTAGCTAATTTTTATTGATTTTTGGCGACTTGGGTCAGCTAGGTTTATGGACGTTCTATTTAGCTTGCTAAACAGGGCGTAGAGCTATCGTAGAGTTTTCGATCTAGTTGCGTTGGACTGTGCACACGGCGAAAAAGTCTCGCTAAATAACTCTCACGTAGACTTCGTAGGTGAGTCTCACGTAGAGCTCTATTGAGTGTTTACACGTCTCTAGCGAGATTTTTGTGTAAATCTCGCGTTTTTTTTCTACTCTAGCTAAGTGTACACAGCTTGAACGCCCGCTATTATCGAGAAGAGTGAAAACTCTTAGGCGTGGTATCACAATGAGTCTTCTATTTTCTTATTCTTCCTATGTACTAATTTATATGTACACACTTTCCCTAAAAATTAGAAATATTTTAAATTTTCATTTCATTGATATTCCAATTATCACAGCTACTATTTAGACGATTTTCAGCATATCCCAAATATTTAATTAATACATTCACACTCGTGCTCACATACTTAAAAACATTTTACATGCCAATAAAACTGACGCATTCAACAAACCAACAAACTGTGATAAAAGCTGCATACTCGCATAAGTTAGCAAGCGAACTGACATTTATGGTCGCTTCCACCGTTTGATGGAGATCACCATCAACTACATACATACAAATAAAACTGTGTGTGTGTGTGTGTGTGTGTGTGGACGGACACTTCTTCTTGCCTATATAAAAGTGGTTTGTAGCTTCCTTAGCTGATTTTGCTATAATACAAGCATACTGATGGATGTTGATAAATACTTTAAATGACGCGCGCTCGCACTTAGCACTCACTGGCATCGTAAACTTGAAAATGTTAAATAAAATATTTACTTTTACGACACATTTTGCGCTACATACTGAAAGCAAATGACAGAAACAAGTATGCTAAGCAGCAAGAAGGAAATGTGTGAGAGAGAGAGAGGGAGAAGCTGGTCGCATATGTATGTGCACACTTTTTCACGATAAGGTAAATAAGGAGGCTAAATGAGCTAAAAAGGTAGCGCAAAGTGGCGGCGCGCACGCAACCATTGCCAATTTATTTAAATTTTTTTTCATAAAAAAATTAAACGTTTGTTTCGCGCAGCTAAATGGCTAAGCTGTGAAAGGGCGCACGCTTAAGCGCATTAAAAAAAAAAAAGTGACTTTGACATAACATAATCGCAAAATTAGAATTACCGAATTTGACTTAAGTATCTACTTATTTACATACACTTGGTTTGAGTATGCATATGTATATGCGGCCGCGCGCGCGCGCTCCCCCTTTTTCTAATGCCATTCGCTAACCGCTTCGCCTTTTTTAATGCCACTCGTTAAGCGCTTTAATGCGCGATCACTCGCAAACGCGCTTCTTCGCCTTTAAGTATGCTACAAAATTAAACGCGCGCCCTTCTTCAATACAAGCGCTTCACTTTTTGCTTATTACAAACGAGAAAAGTCGAGTGGCTAGCGGCAAGAGGCCAGCGTCCGCGCATCAATGCGCTTCACTTTATGACTGCTAGAAAAGTGGAGTGACATGCGGCCAGCATGGCGGCGTATGTCCGCTGAGAATTTATAGCCACAAAAGCGTGTGAGCGAGCGCGCGCGCTCGTGCTCTACATTATCTGTTTTGTAATTTTGGGTCATTTTATTTTTTCTCCTTTTAAGCGCCGACCTCCTTTCTTTCGCAACGAATAGCAAATCTATGCAATTGCGCTTCACGAGCTAGCTATTTTTATATGTTTGTATGTAGCTTAGCATGCCTTAGTGCCTTTTGCCACCTTCGCAACTCTACTTTATATTCGCTTTGTTCTAAATTTGTTTTCCTAGATTTATATTTAAATGTGTGTGTGTGTGTGGGTGCGCGCGCTCATTCTTTGATGCCATTCAATTTAAATCGTTGCTGCCAAAAGTACGGCATTTCAGCACGCGATGCGCACCGTGTCGTAGCACTTTGCCGCTTAACGCGCGCGCCCGCCCGCTCACCAGCCAACTAACCAAATCCACCACCCTGCTTGCTTCAGCAAATACAATCAACGCCAACTTATCAAATATTAATGCTTTAATATTTTTTTCTGCTCATTTTCATTAAGCACTAGTTTTTTTGGTTTTTTTTTTTGCAGCTCCTCTATCATTTAGACAGGCTTCTTCGCCCTCTTTTTGCTATTTTACATGCAAGCGCGCGCTCGCTGCCGCAAGGGTTGGCAGTACAGTATATATAACAGCGAGCACAAAAAAAAAATATAAAAAATAGATATTTCGTGTTGTTTACATAACGGCACATTTTATTACCCCTCTAGCGTGTGCATGTTTAAGCTAACCGATGAGCGTTACATAAAATGCATGTTGGTGTGGGAATGCTTGCGAGTGGAAAAGGGGGCGCCTTAACACAAACCACCCACCACCTTTGAAGCCCAAAATCCCAGGCTCAGCGTGTGTGTGTGCCGAATTCGATGTGATGTGGTTATGCGCTCATGTAATTTTTCCAATTTCTAGACGCGCTGGTGGTAATGTTTAATGGCGGAGAGCGAGGCGCGCGGCTTGCCACTGCTGCTAAGTGCCTACTCTGCTCGGCTTGGTGTGGTCGTTGGGTTCAACTGTAAGGGGGGCGGGGGGGTTTGTAATGATACTTGAGTTTGCCTAGCTGTGGCTGATGGCTTTGTGTGGACTTTCACTTACATAAATACATACATGCGTACATACGTACATATACATGTATGTGTTGATACATATGTATGTATGTATGTATGTAAAAACACATATTCTGATTTCTTTTACATTTCTTTCGACGAGCTTGCGTTGGGTGTTATGGGTATTTGGCAGGATTTTTTCGGTACTTAAAAAGGATTTAGTGTATGGCTGTCATTTCAAAGCGCACATATACAACTACATATATATATATGTATGTATGTATATGTAGTATATGCATGTAGGTATGTGCATGCATACTATGCTTGTGGCAAGTCAACTAAATATACACATATCCCCAGTGAGACCAGCGTGAACTGCGACACGTTATTATTTTTTTCAATTAAAAAGCGGACCGAGAAATAGAATTAGGTCAGTTCGTGTTTGCAGTAATTTTAATAAAAAAACTACTAGGGTCTTACGTACGCAGATTGGAATAACTCAAAGAAAAAGTTTTTGTCAGAAAGTAGTTAGTTAAGTATTTGAAATGGTAACAAAGATTCAAAGATTTTTTTTTTTGAGAAATTTTCGCAGGATTTTTCGGAAAGCTTTTGGGTCTCTTTAGGGATTCCTCGCATTTTTTTCAGACTGTTTAATACTTTTTAGGGATTCTTTTTTTCGAAATTTAATTTTTTTGGGATTTCGTATGATTTTTTCGCAACTGTGCAGAATCTTATCGTAATCATTCGAAATTCTCCGAAAATTTTTTTGGAGAAATTTTCTTAAGCTTTTTGGGGAATGTAAAGGACTTTTTTTGGAAAGCTATAGGATTATACGAGATTCTTCGTTTTTTACTTTTCGATATTTCTTGGAGCATTTTTGAAATTTTATTTTTCTAGATTTTGTATGCCTGTTCGAATCTTCTCGTGACCATACGAAACTCTCCGCAATTGTTTAAATTATTTTTTGAAGGGAAAAATTTTCGCAGGATTTTTTCGGAACTCTTCAGGATTTTTCGAAAAACTATCGGATGTTCTCTGAATTTTTCGGCACTGTTCAGGATTTTCTTGCTCTAATTTTCAAATTTTTTTCTTTGTGAGTTTTCGGAATTTTCCGGGACTTTCGAAGATTTTTCGTGTTCTAATTTTCGGAATTTTTCCTTTGAGATTTTCCGATATTTTTCAATACTGTTGAATTTGATTTTTTGGGATTTTTTCTGTTTACTTTTCGTAACTTTTTGGAAAACTATCGGGATTTTTCAGGATCTTTTCAGTACTTTTCGGCCTACGCACATAATTTCTGGCCCAAATGTACATTTACATTAACATTTTTATTTTTATTAATGCACAAAAAAAATAAGTAGATCTGAATATCTTAAAAAAAAAATGTCAGGTAAACTCTGCTTTTTGGTTTTTTCCTTAAAAATTTTCATATAAAAAACAATCAAGCTTGCAGCCCTCAAGAGAACTCATACATTTTGCACTGCATTATTTTTTTTTTCTCAGGCTAGCCTAGAAGCTCAGTGTTCTACATAAATACCCACATACATATGTATGTCTGCCTTTTATGCCTTTTTTGGACTCGCATATTTAAACGCATTTGTTTGTATGTATGCAGTTTTGTACGTAAATACATACACACGCAAAGCTAACGATTTTCCGGTGTATCAGAAGCAAAAAAAAAAAACCAAAATGAATTGAAAGCAATTTTTGGAAATTCAACTTTTTCATTGGTAAAACGGCAATTTATAAACGCACATATAAAACCAATAACTCCCTATGCAAATATACCACTCGTGATTGTTGTGCATACAAAGCTGTTTTTTTTTTATATTTTATTTAAATTTTTAAATCAGTATCAGCTTAACTGTTTTTTTTTTCCAATTGCATTTGTGTGAAAATCAGCATGAAAATGGATTACTAGAAAGCAAAAAAGGCTAATAAAATTGCGTAATTTTCAGTGGAATATTGTGAAGCGAGAGTTCCTAAATACACATACATATGAACATACTACGAAAATTAAATATGGTAGTGGCAGCCAGCAAAGTATGGGAAATATATAATCATTGACGTATTTTGGAACGAATTTCCATCACCACTTGTCAATTTTGCTTTTTGGATTTTATTAAAAAAATAATAATAGGAGATCCTTCACCCATCAGTTTAATGGATGAAATCTACCTTGTATGAAATTTAACGTGTTAGGAAATATTTCGCGAAATGGGCTGGCTGATAAAGTCCTGGCCAGGATATTTTTAATTAAATATTCAAAAATTATAATTTTTAAAACAAACTACTTACATACATATGTATATACCAATCGAAAGCATAAAGCCTATAGAATGTATTAAACAGATGAGTGAAAAATATTAGTATTACCTACCCGATAGGTAGGCCAGGAACAAAATAGACAAGCCAACGTTTTCACATTCTATAGGCTGAATACTTTCGATTGGAATATATTTTGTTCATTAAACAAGTGAGTGCAAAATTCAAAAAAAAAAAATAATAATAATAATAATTTTTGAGTATTTAATTTAAAATATCCTGGCCAGGATTTTTTCAGCCAACCCACTCGCGAAATGTTTCCTAAGACGTTAAATCTCATAGAAAATAGATTTCATCGAGTAAGCAGATGGGTGAAGGTCGTGCCTTTGTCGATCTTAAACTAATATATTTTTAGTTTCATTTAATTTTTAGAAACTTTTTAATGTCATATTTTTCATTCTTAATTTATTTTTTTTTACATTCTAATGGTTATTCTTTTAAAAAGAATATTTGTTTTAATTGTATTTAACATTAAGGAACTTATTTTACTTTCTTTTTTTGAATTGAATTTGTTTTGTTTAATTTTGTTTTAATTTTTAGATTTTATTGTTTAAAAAGAAAATTATTTTTATTTTTTTTTTTTATTTAAATTTTAAGAAAGTTATCTGATTAATTTTTTGCTTTTTTAATTTTCCTTTTTAATTAAATTTTCTTTTAACTTTAAGGTTTTGTATTCATAATAAAAATTTTTTTCAAATTTAGAAGTAATATTTCCTTCTGGTTTGATTATTTTTTCTCCTTATTAAATTTTAAGACTTTGTTTCACAAAGAAAAAAAATGTTTTAATTCCGGTTTTAATTTTTTTTTGCTTTATTTTTGATTTAATTTTCTTTTGTTTATTGGTTTTTATTGTTTCAAAAAGAAAACTATATATACATTTACATTTCTTAAAGCCGAACAGCATAACACTAAGACCTCCTCGTCAGAAGATCTTTCAATAAGTGTTCGAACGACAGTAAAGAGCTTTGAAGACAGTTGCCAGAATTGCCAGTTGCCTTTCGAAGGACTATGGTGAGCTGAAAGACAATTGCCAGAATTGCCCTGCCAGTGCAACACCTTGAGTGCTGTTAGCGTCATGATACTTGACAACTTTTTTACACCGACGATATACATTGACCTTATTGAAGCTGGGAAGTAGTATTCGTGTAAGGACATCAACGAAATCTCTAACTCAACATGACCTCATTTTCATTGCACGCAAAGTTGGGCAGATTTAAAGATCTTCCTACTTCTAAAACTTCGGAAAATCACGTGATCCCATTCCTCGCACTCTCTTAGGTCTTAGGAAGTTATAAATCTTATGAATTGCCGCACACTCGATTCTCAAGAGGATCGACAGTACCTTTTTTTAAGTATAGTAAAGTGTTGCCAGCTTGGCAGTTTTCTACACTAAGCATTGAAATGGTAGAAACATGTGTATATTTAATGAAAGTACTCAGAACTCTAAAAAACACCCGGTCCTTAAAAGTATCGATATCAAAGAACTCGATTCTCAAAAGTATTCGATACTTTCCGACACTACTCAAAACTTGTATAAGACGAGTAAGAATCCTTCAAAAGCTCCATCGGAGTTTTACCGATTCGGCAGCTACTTTAGTTGTTATGGCATTCCTCTTATACGGAAATTTGCTACAACGCCAATTTGTTAAGGTTCAAAAGCATTTATGGCACTTCATGATGGCACTGATCCTCCACACAGTCACCCGCATACACAGATTTCGATTAGAAAATTTTCCAACCGGCGTAGGATTGTATTTTAGAAGACTTTACTGGTTCCAAATGCGACTGCTCTGGAACTTCAACTATTCAGTTTTCATAATCAACTTAGATCGATATACTTAAGTTTCCGATTTACAGAAGGCATTTTCAAAAAATTTTGCCGCTTAGGTGCATATCGCTAACAAGAAAGTAGTAGTAGTAGGGAATTTAAGAGCAAAAAGTAGCATCGCCCTTCCACACCAAAAGGAGAAAGTACGGTGTTTTAACTTTATGGACAGTTGCCTTCCGAAGGCCAACTTTGACACCAGTTTCAGATCTTGGTACCAAGCCAATGCGCAAGTAAAGATGAACGGCCTTAGCCTCGTCTGAAAACCAGTCATACCTTGTACAACGACACTTCGGATATGGCTCCAGTGGTCTATTTACGATCCGAAACGCTGGATTTTTACAGCAAGAGACTCATCGGAGGAGGAAATATAAAGAAAAAAAAATTACTTCACACTTCCCTGTAATGGAAGAAAGTACTGCCTTTAAGCTTTTTTGAACAGTTGCCTTCCGAGGTACAACTCTAGATACAAGTTTAAGGCCTTCGTCCGAAGCAGATTCAATAAGGCAGAGGAACAACCTAAACGTCGGTTGAAAAGCAGCCATGCCTTCCACCCGACGTTTCGATAACGACTGCAAGTACATGGAAGTTTCATGTGTTGTGGTCTCTGGTTTACAAATCGGAGGGCTGCTATTCATCAGCCTGAAGGTGAGATAACTCCATTTTCTTGGCTGGGGTTTCGCCAAAGAACGTGGAACAGTATGCAGATAGCGGTAGAACACAAAAACACATATTTAAACACACGGACAGCAGTGTGACGCTTTTGGCCTTCAAGGTACATGAGTTACCTCGAATATGTCGATTACTTATGAAACAATAGGCATCCCCTAACCGCTATAGAAGGGGCACGCAGGAATTACAGGTTACGGCTCCTTCCTCGCCTAAGCGCAACTACGATATCCAGACGAAAAACGAGGTCCAATATTACTACGCAAAAACCAAAGGTAATGCCCAGTGCTGGAAATATCATCGGAATAGCCAAAATGGCTGCTTCGATGACTTGCGCCCGCTTCTAGTGTACTCTAGAGTTTAGAAGTAAAGTACAACTTCTGTGGCATGATTTCCGATAAAGGGGCATGGACCACCAAATGGATTTTACATAGCTCTCTAAGCTCTGAGGCCGCACTACGATTGAATAATGAGAAATTGTTCGCTTAATTTTGCCCGCAGCGCCAACGCTTGAAGATGTACTCTGCATAGGCTTTCAACTGTGAATCAAACAAAGCGAAAATGTAGATTCCAATATTCAACAAAATACCTCAGAAAATTTATATTTTTGCTTATGAGATACTTTACCCTTCTATGGCAGCTGAAGAACATAAATTTTCCTACTTAATGTTTCACTTTGCCTATGCAAAGCCACAATCACAAGCTCCGAAGCATTCGCATTATTTTAATTATTCTTGATGACTTTTCAATTCCCTGCTGAGCGGCAAAGTAAAAAAGTCAAATAGGCATTAAAGGCAATAACAATAATGAAAGTGCGCGTGCAGATCACATTAATATTGAACATCCCCCGCAGCGCATGTACGCATTATGCGCCTGAGTAACATTTGCCATATACGTATATACGTATTTAAGTGGATGGCTATGCATCTGTTGATTTTATGAAGCAACATTGAAATAATCAAATTAATGTCAGCCAGCAAAAGCGGAATAAACTATGAAGCGCCTGTGGCAAAAAGCAACAACAACAAGTGCGTGTAAGTCACAAAAAACATAAATAACTTAGCGATATTTGCCACAAGGAGTTCAAACGCGCAGCGGAAAATTGTCAACGTTGCGCGCTTGAAGAAAACTGACGCTGTACGACGTGATGATGAAAGTCGAGATACATCATACATACATACTCGCACATAAATACATAAATATTGTCTTTGGAGTTCGCATATTAACAGCGGTTTCGGTTACAGGCGACAAGCATCCAATGTCTGCAGGCGCTTTTGTAAACTATGCGCGCAAATTGCCGCGCCCAATTAAGAAGGCGGCAGCATATACAGTAACAACAACAGCATGGTGCGAGATTTCCACTTAAAGTGGCTGAGCTGTAAGAAAGAAGCGAGTAATAAAAGAGGTCACGGGAAGTGTATGGCGGCGACGACTGGGATACGGGCAAGCGGCAAAGCGGCAAAGCGATCTCTTGCGGCCCACATTATTGCATACGCCAGCAATTTGTACGCACTTACGCGCTAATTAAATAAAATTTTCAACTACATAACACCACCAAAGGCTACGAGAACGCGGAGAGGCAGTGAAGGCCCGCGCGATCGCGCGCGTGTAATAGTGCGTAACATGCAACACACAATATTGCGCATAGCCACAATTGGCTATAAAAAAGTACTTAAATGTTTCCATATGTTGCTTGAAAGCAACATTTGTTGCAGTCAGCGCATGCGTAAGTAAGCGTTGTTGTTTTTTGTGTGAAAGATTTGCTTTTATTATAGTAGCTCATTGCTTGCTTGCACCAAACAGCAGCAGCACAGCCAAGTTCAGCGCGCTGAACTCGCAGCGCCCGAAGTCATCGCGGTAATTTATGCAAATACCATATGGTAGCGTTGTTGCGCGGCCACCCTCACACCGCTGCTATTCATTCTTGCCGCTCAATGTCTTTGCATTACTTAGTGGCGCTCAACGCTTTGCATTGGGCATCCGGCCGGTGCAGTTGGGCACTCAATTTCAATTTCGATTTGCAGCTTTTACCCTCCTCAATGCTCGGCGTCGCGCTACACTTAGTTTTGCTGCTTTTATACCCAANACCCAATGCTGAAGTGCATACACCCAGCTGCGGAGGAGAATACGTTGTCATAGAAACCGTGGGCAAGTCCTACAACAAAAATTCTTCAAGTTCTGGAGAAAAGGCATTTCACATCCATAAAAAAGTGCATGTAAACTTTGGTACCGAAGGGTTTCATAGATTCCCACAAAAAAAAGCTTTTACTACAAAGTTTAAAATGAAGCTTTCACTAAAATAATTTTAAGAACTTTAAGAAAAGTACATGCAAACTTCGCCTTAATGGTTTATAGATTCTAGCAAAAACAGCTTGAACTTTCACCAAAACTTTTCATAAGCATAAAAAAGTGAAAAAAAACCTTATGCCTCAAAGTTTAGAGTAGAGCTTTCACTAAAATAAGCTTGAGAATTGTGGGCATGGCCTATGTAAAGCTTTGAGTTTTAATTACATAAATAAACGTCCTTTATTGAGAAAGTATAAATTTTTTATTAAGCTTTTACAAAAATTACTTTTCACTGCGATATATTATAGAGCTTACATTTTTTCACCAGAAAATAATGAAATGGTATTCAACCTAAAAAAGACTATAACTTCACTTTAAAGATAGACTTTTTTCCTAAACTTTTATTTATTTAAATAAAGCTTTCGCTGCGATTTCTAAAGGAGAAAACTTTCAACAGAAAATGCTGAGATTAGCATTCTGTGGAAATGTGCTTATTTCATCGTCAAGGCCATTATAAAACAAGCAAATTTTCCTATAAAAAAAGAGCTTTCACTAGAAAATATAGAAAATGATGAGTTTTCAACTTCAAGGACAGACGCTCCAAGCTTTTTAAGCTTTCTGTACATTTAACATGGTCTTGGCATGCTTTTTTGCCCAAAACTTATTTGACTCATTAATAGCTAAGTGAAGTTTAAAAAAGCTCAGCCTGCTGATTTAGGTTTAGCCAAAACCTGTTTTGTAGGAATTTCCGTAATGAGCAGAAGGATTTTTAGCATGTACAGGTCAATATAAAATCTATAACAAGCTCAAAAAAACTCTGAACGAGAGCCAAGCGTTTCCCATTATCGTTCTGTTATTGAACATTTTTATATGCAATTCACTTTCTTCACGCAGTTTTCTATACAAAATTGGGCTTCATGACGATGTTTGAGATAACGATATTTTTATAATCTTTTTTAGAGCTTTTATGATTTTGGAGTATGTTAAGATTTTATTCCCTAGATTAATTTAACTCAATTTATGCTTATTAAAAACAAAAATAAAATGTATGTATATAAAGCACATTTTTCGTTGAAGTAGAAATTAAGCTTTTGCTTAGGAAAAAGCTCTAAAGAAATAAGTCAATTCTCTGAATATTATAAGTTTTTTTTTTGCTACATAATAGAAAGGTCCAGCATTATGGCTTAACACAGAATGTTGTTCTTTAGCAGCAAACAAGCTGTTTGAGGTTCTCTTTGTTTTAATTATCCCCTATGGGGCTCAATCACCTCTTCCGAAAGAAATTATATACATATTTTGCTACTAAGAAAAGCTTTTTCAATAAAAAAAAAAAGTGAGAACGCTTTCCCTAGAAATGAGCTTTCACCATCGTTTAAGAATAAGTTTGGGTTCCTCCTAAAAGTCGGGACTATTACGTTTTATATTTAAATTAAATGTAGTATTTATTAACTAAAAGGAACTTACACACCAATTTGAGAATAACTTTAATATGAGTATCACTTATTGAGAAGCCCTTGCTATGTTTCTTTTGATGACAAAAGGCTTTGAACAATCTCCAAGCTTCTACTGGGAGATCAAAATTTGTGTAAAAATGCTTACGGGTTAAGAAATTTTCCAGCTTTTTGCATTTCAGAAATGTTAAAGGTGTTCGCACTAAGAAATGAGCTTTCACTTCGAAGCTTGATAAAAACTTTAACCGTTTCCGGTTTTACGCGTTTAAGGGGATCTTCTCATGCATGCAAAAGACCATAATCTTTTAAACAGAGCTTGAATTGGATGGCAGAAAAGTCGCAGACCAAGAAAAACGGAAAAGCTCCAGAGTAAAATTAAAAATTTGTATTTATATGAGTGTTTATTAAAAATGCTGTCATTGTCCTTAAATCAGCTAAAAATGTTCTACTTATTTAGAGCTTTCAGATGAACGGCAATTTAAATTGGCAATAGCTGTACGACTAATTAGCAGATTTTCGAATTATGACACTGAATTTTTTAGTTTTTAAGGTTGGCAGAAAAATCATTAGGGCTAAAAAGTTTTTTTTTTTTGTATATTGCAGGACTAATTTTTCCCTAGCTTGTGTTAAAAGCAAGTGACAACTCTTTAAAGCTTTTTATAGATTTTATATGGACAAACTCAGAATAAAAGCTCTCACTCTCGTCGTCGTCATTATTTAAAGCAGTTATAGGCAGAGGGAACTTACACCCGTTGCTCGTCTATATTAATAAAATTTATAGAAAGCTTAAACAAGCACTAGATGTTAGTGAGGCGAGCCAACGCCGACCTTCAAGGTGCTCTCATGGCAGATGTTGTTCTAAGATGCTGCAACATTGTTGTTGTAGCCAGAAATGGCTCTTGTTGCATCCCTAGCAATTTATTTATATGATGTTGATTTGAAAATGAACGAGTAAGCCAAGCGGACGAGCGCGCATTGGCGTTGGCGATGCTCTGATAATAATGATGATATTGTTAATGTTGCCACCAGTGATGGTACTTCACAATAAAACAACAACAACAACAATGGCAACGGCTACGTCCTACATACATATGTATATGATTGCTGTTATATGTTGTTGTTTTGTTGTGTTGTTGTTGTTGTTGTTGTTGTTGTTGTTGTTGTTGTTGTTGTTGTTGGTGTTGTTGTTGTCGCTGTTGTTGTTGTTGTCGCTGTTGTTGTTGTTGTCGCTGTTGTTGTTGTTGTTGTTGTCGCTGCACTTGTCATATCAATTGTAATTGAGTAACATTTGCAACTAGTCGACTGCCGGATCCGCATTAACTGAGTTGAGCATTACTACGATGAGTACTACGCAAAACAAATCCAAATATGGACTTGCATATGTACACTTGTACATACATATGTATGCATTCAGGATTTATTTACTACATCATAGGTATGTGATTGTGTTTGCATATGATGCAGTAATGCAACATCAACGGCTCGTACAACATTTTGATTGATGAAGACATCTTCCGCTCGACGTAATGGGCACTCAAGAATGTATTTAAATGCAAATATACGCATATGTATGTAGATATACTCGTAATAACTTTTCTATATACATACATACGTACATACAGTGAGCGTCAAATATAAGTTTGGTAGTTTAATGTATTACTAAATCAAACATTTCTCAAATACTTTCGTTTTATGCACATATTGTAATATTAAGCTTATATTGTCAACTTAACAGAATTAAACTTTTCAAATAGGTGGCAACCCACTTCAAAAATATTTTCGACAGTAAGCTCTCTTAAACCTCTT
>NW_016157112.1:838639-847254 GCF_001687245.7 Rhagoletis zephyria
TGACAACGTAATGTGTCTTCGGAGGTGTTCATTTTGCCCTTTACTAGTAGATGACATTAGCCATGATGACAATTTTGGTACTAAAAACTGAAAGAAAACATGGCTTACCTCGGAAGGTGCTTACCTATTTTCCCAGTGGGCTATTCTATATACATACATACGTACATACAGGGAGCGTCAAATATAAGTTTGGTAGTTTAATGTATTACTAAATCAAACATTTCTCAAATAATTTCGTTTATGCACATATTGTAATATTAAGCTTATATTGCAACTTACAGAATTAAACTTTTCAAATAGGTGGCAACCCACTTCAAAAATATTTTCGACAGTAAGCTCTCTTAAACCTCTTTAGTTTGATATCCATATTGCAATTTTTAATTTATTTTCAATATCAATTAAATTAAATTAAATTTTCAAACAGGTGGCATCCTCCCACAAAAATATGTTCGACCGGAAGCCTTCTTAAACCTCTTTGTTTTGACAATAATACTGCTGTATTTACTTTATCTTATCAATTTACTTAAACTGAAATTTTCAACCAGGTGGCAACTCTTTAATATACTTTTTTCTATATTTTACGTTAGACCTAGAGCAATACAACGGTGAAAGCTGCAATCAATTGCATGCAATAGTTTTTGAGTGATGAGCGTACAAACACACAGAAAAGACAGATAGACAAAAATTCTAAAAATTTTGGACTTGATCTGTTGATCTAATAAGGACCCCCTATCAACTTTCTTTAAAATCTGTAATGTACAGACATCGGCATGTTACAATTTTATTATTTATTCTATACATAGTATAATGAAAAGTCGAGATTCTTTGATCACTCGAAAACTGCTGAACGGATTTGGACGAGATTTTCTCTAGTATATTTTATATCAATAGGATAGTGACCTTTGGTATTTAGAATTTCTATAGAGTTGACACCCGTCTAAAAAATTATAAGATCCGTACCGTTCGTTGGATTATAAAAAATGAGGTGTCAAATGAAAGCATTAACGTTTTTTTTTTGAGTAGGTTTGCCACCTATTAAGAAAATTACTATATTCAATCTTAATAAGCAAAAGCACCAGTTCTGCACCATCACTGCCAAACTAAAAGACTTTACCTCTAGATGTGCAATGATGTACTAATTTTTGAGTAGTGTTGCCACCTGTTTAAAAATTTTAAGATCTTCACTGTTCGTTGGACTAAAAAATTAAAAAATCTTTAGTGGGGTTGCAGCCTTTATAAAAAATTTAAGGGATTATTGTTAATGACAACAGATTTGCACAGTTAATTTAATTGTTAAAATGAGGCGTCCAGTGAAAGAGCTTGGCCTTCAGATGTGCAATAAGGTTTTATTTTTTCGAAATGGGTTGCCACATGTTTAAAAATTATAAAATCTTCACCGTTTGTTGGACTTAGAAATGAATAGAAGTGAAAAACTCTAAATGTGCAATAAGCTTTTATTTTTTTAGTGGGATTGCCACCTTTATAAAAATTACTACCTTACATAAATGGAATACGTGAAAATATTTTATTGTTAATGACATGAAATTTGCATAGTTCATTCAATTATAAAAAATCAGGTGTCCAATGAAAGAGCCTTGGCCTTCAGATGTGCAGTAAGGTTTTTTTTTCGAAAAGAGTTGCCACCTGAAGGAAAAATTTAAGATGTTGGACTAAAAAGTGAGTTGTCAATTAAAATTATTTGACCTCCAGATGTAAAATAAGTTGTTTTTTAATAGAGTTGCCGCCTGTCTCAAAAACTATAGACCCACACCGTTGTCAAATTAAAGGGTTTATACATTAGGTGTGCAATAAGGCTTTTTTTTAATTGGGTTGCCACCAAAAATCAACGGAATTTTTAAGCGACTTGAAACTTGCACTTTATTATACTAAAATTTAATCTAAGAAATCAAATTCAAAAATTGAAAATTTAGTTGAAAATTTTTGGCAATTATGTATATAAAAGAAGCGAAAAAAAAAATATCTCAAAAATCCAAGGTAATATTTAGCGACTGCAAACTTGCACTTTATTATACTAAAATTTAAAATTTCGTTGAAAATTTTATTTTCATAGAAAAATAAGAAACATTTGGTATGGAAAATATATGTAAATAAATGAAATCATCAAAACGTCACCTTATACATATGTACTTATTTTTGACGCCCACTGTGCGTGTACAAATATAGCTAAGTGCACATAAATATCCGCTTGCACAATTTCCCTATTAACATTTACATACTTCAGAGAATAGCTTTATGCGTTGATCACATCTTGACCACACTGACCTGTCCAACTTACAACATATTCGCAGACCTAAATGTCACACTTGTCTGTACTTTAACAGATTTATACACAAGTAAGTATATACAACTGCATGAATATGTAAGTACTACTATATGTATGTTAGGGCGGGTCGAAACTCTAATTTTTCTCAAATCCCTTGGTAATAGTGAAAATATATTGTATCATGAAGTCAACAACAAGCCTGCGAAATATTAGTCTTTCATTTTAATTGTAAGAGCCCGCGCATCGACCGCCAAGTGACCCACAGCATACTAGTCGAATAAGACCAATTCTTGTTAAAAATTCTGGGTTTAGCCAAAAATTTTGGTGCATGTTATTAGATAATGAATCCTTTAACGCAAAAGATAAAGTCAAGTATCATTTCGCGCAGCCCTTTATCTTATCGTTAATCTCAAACTCATCTATTTTCAAGAAAATTTTAATTGTTCTCTTGATAATTGCACTGGCCTATAGTCAAAAGATGTAAAGAACAACTTTCTATGCATATATACTTATTTGACTCATTAATAAGCTAAGTGAAAGTTTAAAAAAGCTCAGCCTGCTGATTTAAGTTTAGCCAAAGCCTGTTTTGTAGGAATGTCCGTATTGAGCAGAAGGAATTTTAAGCATGTACAGGTCAATATAAAATCTATAACAAGCTCAAAAAAACTCTGAACGAGAGCCAAGCATTTCCCATTATCGTTCTGTATATTGAACATTTTTATATGCAATTCACTTTCTTCACGCAGTTTACTATACAAAATTGGGCTTCATGACGATGTTTGAGATAACGATCATTTTTATAATCTTTTTTAGAGCTTTTATGATTTTGGAGTATGTTAAGATTTTATTCCCTCAGATTAATTTAACTCAATTATATGCTTATTAAAAACAAAAATAAAATGTATGTATATAAAGCACATTTTTCGTTGAAGTAGAAATTAAGCTTTGCTTAGGAAAAAAGCTCTCAAAATAGAAAATTTTCAAGAATGCAATTCTCTGAATATTATAAGTTTTTTTTTGCTACATAATAGAAAGGTCCAGCATTATGGCTTAATCACAGAATGTTGTTCTTTAGCAGCAAACAAGCTGTTTAAGGTTCTCTTTGTTTTAATTACCCCCTATGGGGCTCAATCACCTCTTCCGAAAGAAATTATATACATATTTTGCTAAAGAAAAGCCTTTTCAATAAAAAAAAAAGTGAGAACGCTTTCCCTAGAAATGAGCTTTCACCATCGTTTAAGAATAAGTTTGGGTTCCTCCTAAAAGTCGGGACTATTACGTTTTATATTTAAATTAAATGTAGTATTTATTAACTAAAAGGAACTTACACACTAATTTGAGAATAACTTTAATATGAGTATCACTTATTGAGAAGCCCTTGCTATGTTTCTTTTGATGACAAAAGGCTTTGAACAATCTCCAAGCTTCTACTGGGAGATCAAAATTTGTGTAAAAATGCTTACGGGTTAAGAAATTTTCCAGCTTTTTGCATTTCAGAAATGTTAAAGGTGTTTGCCTAAGAAATGAGCTTTCACTTCGAAGCTTGATAAAAACTTTAACCGTTTCCGGATTTTACGCGTTTAAGGGGATCTTCTATGCATGCAAAAGACCATAATCTTTTAAACAGAGCTTGAATTGGATTGCAGAAAAGTCGCAGACCAAGAAAAACTGGAAAAGCTCCAGAGTAAAATTAAAAATTTGTATTTATATGAGTGTTTATTAAAAATGCTGTCATTGTCCTTAAATCAGCTAAATAATTTTCTACATATTTAGAGCTTTCAGATGAACGGCAATTTAAATTGGCAATAGCTGTACGACTAATTAGCAGATTTTCGAATTATGAACTGAATTTTTTAGTTTTTAAGGTTGGCAGAAAAATTATTAGGGCTAAAAANGTTTTTTTTTTTGTATATTGCAGGACTAATTTTTCCCTAGCTTGTGTTAAAAGCAAGTGACAACTCTTTAAAGCTTTTTATAGATTTTATATGGACAAACTCAGAATAAAAGCTCTCACTCTCGTCGTCGTCATTATTTAAAGCAGTTATAGGCAGAGGGAACTTACACCCGTTGCTCGTCTATATTAATACAAATTTATAGAAAGCTTAAACAAGCACTAGATGTTAGTGAGGCGAGCCAACGCCGACATCTAGTTTCAAAGAGACTTTTACTGCGCACTAACAAATGTATAACTGAATCAAAGCTCGCAACAAAGTCGAAATGCACACATTGACTGCTCTAAGGCAATTGGTCTTAAAGGGCGCCCAACTTAACTCTTGTTTAAGTTGCAATAAGATCCGTGCACTAGCTAAACATGGTTGAAAATCTCATAATTTTTGGTTCGATACACAAGTTTCTCAATTCTAATAGCTTCCCAATATAAATATGTTATGCAAGGCTTTCGGGATCCGTCCTGTTTGTGACGATCCTAAAGTTTTTTAAAGCACTCCTCCGATGCAAAGCTCCTATAAACACGCGGCAAGCGTTACTAGCACTTCGAACTTCAGGGCACATGGAGGTGGCAGATGCGCACTTGTGTTGAAGCGATCTTGTTCATCCTAGCATTAGTGTGATGAAAGCGTAGCCCCAGCGCCATGGCGTGATGCTCTGATAATAATGATGATATTGTTAATGTTGCCACCAGTGATGGTACTTCACAATAAAACAACAACAACAACAATGGCAACGGCTACATCCTACATCATATGTATATGATTGCTGTTATATGTTGTTGTTTTGTTGTGTTGTTGGTTTGTTGTTGTTGTTGTTGTTGGTGTTGTTGTTGTGTGTTGTTGTTGTTGTGCTGTTGTTGTTGTTGTGCTTGTTGTTGTTGTTGTTGTTGTTGTGTTTCGTCTGCACTTGTCATATCAATTGTAATTGAGTAACATTTGCAACTAGTCGACTGCCGGATCCGCATTAACTGAGTTGAGCATTACTACGATGAGTACTACGCAAAACAAATCCAAATATGGACTTGCATATGTACACTTGTACTAATAGTATGCATTCAGGATTTATTTACTACATCAAGGTATGTGATTGTGTTTGCATATGATGCAGTAATGCAACATCAACGGCTCGTACAACATTTTGATTGATGAAGACATCTTCCGCTCGACGTAATGGGCACTCAAGAATGTATTTAAATGCAAATACGCATATGTATGTAGATATACTCGTAATAACTATATACATACATACGTACATACAGTGAGCGTCAAATATAAGTTTGGTAGTTTAATGTATTACTAAATCAAACATTTCTCAAATACTTTCGTTTGATGCACATATTGTAATATTAAGCTTATATTGTCAACTTAACAGAATTAAACTTTTCAAATAGGTGGCAACCCACTTCAAAAATATTTTCGACAGTAAGCTCTCTTAAACCTCTTTAGTTTGATATCCATATTGCAATTTTTAATTTATCTTCAATATCAATTAAATTAAATTAAAATTTTCAAACAGGTGGCATCCTCCCACAAAAATATGTTCGACCGGAAGCCTTCTTAAACCTCTTTGTTTTGACAATAATACTGCTGTATTTACTTTATCTTATCAATTTACTTAAACTGAAATTTTCAACCAGGTGGCAACTCTTTAATATACTTTTTTCTATATTTTACGTTAGACCTAGAGCAATACAACGGTGAAAACTGCAATCAATTGCATGCAATAGTTTTTGAGTGATGAGCGTACAAACACACAGAAAAGACAGATAGACAAAAATTCTAAAAATTTTGGACTTGATCTGTTGATCTAATAAGGACCCCCTATCAACTTTCTTTAAAATCTGTAATGTACAGACATCGGCATGTTACAATTTTATTATTTATTCTATACATAGTATAATGAAAAGTCGAGATTCTTTGATCACTCGAAAACTGCTGAACGGATTTGGACGAGATTTTCTCTAGTATATTTTGTATCAATAGGATAGTGACCTTTGGTATTTAGAATTTCTATAGAGTTGACACCCGTCTAAAAAATTATAAGATCCGTACCGTTCGTTGGATTATAAAAAATGAGGTGTCAAATGAAAGCATTAACGTTTTTTTTTTTTGAGTAGGTTTGCCACCTGTTAAGAAAATTACTATATTCAATCTTAATAAGCAAAAGCACCAGTTCTGCACCATCACTGCCAAACTAAAAGACTTTACCTCTAGATGTGCAATGATGTACTAATTTTTGAGTAGTGTTGCCACCTGTTTAAAAATTTTAAGATCTTCACTGTTCGTTGGACTAAAAAATTAAAAAATCTTTAGTGGGGTTGCCACCTTTATAAAAAATTTAAGGGATTATTGTTAATGACAACAGATTTGCACAGTTAATTTAATTGTTAAAATGAGGCGTCCAGTGAAAGAGCTTGGCCTTCAGATGTGCAATAAGGTTTTATTTTTTCGAAATGGGTTGCCACATGTTTAAAAATTATAAAATCTTCACCGTTTGTTGGACTTAGAAATGAATAGAAGTGAAAAACTCTAAATGTGCAATAAGCTTTTATTTTTTTAGTGGGATTGCCACCTTTATAAAAATTACTACCTTACATAAATGGAATACGTGAAAATATTTTTTTGTTAATGACATGAAATTTGCATAGTTCATTCAATTATAAAAAATCAGGTGTCCAATGAAAGAGCCTTGGCCTTCAGATGTGCAGTAAGGTTTTTTTTTCGAAAAGGGTTGCCACCTGAAGGAAAAATTTAAGATGTTGGACTAAAAAGTGAGTTGTCAATTAAAATTATTTGACCTCCAGATGTAAAATAAGTTTTTTTTTAATAGAGTTGCCGCCTGTCTCAAAAACTATAGACCCACACCGTTCGTTGCATTAAAAACATACTTAGGATGCCAATTAAGGGTTTATACATTAGGTGTGAAAAAAATTGGGTTGCCACCAAAAATCAACGGAATTTTTAAGCGACTTGAAACTTGCACTTTATTATACTAAAATTTAATCTAAGAAATCAAATTCAAAAATTGTTAAAATTTATTCTATATAACAGGACGACTGCAAACTTGCACTTTATTATACTAAAATTGAAAATTTCGTTGAAAATTTTATTTTCATAAAAAAATAAGAAAAATTTGGTATGGAAAATATATGTAAATAAATGAAATCATCAAAACGTCACCTTATACATATGTACTTATTTTTGACGCCCACTGTGCGTGTACAAATATAGCTAAGTGCACATAAATATCCGCTTGCACAATTTCCCTATTAACATTTACATACTTCAGAGAATAGCTTTATGCGTTGATCACATCTTGACCACACTGACCTGTCCAACTTACAACATATTCGCAGACCTAAATGTCACACTTGTCTGTACTTTAACAGATTTATACACAAGTAAGTATATACAACTGCATGAATATGTAAGTACTACATACATGTATGTATTATTAATAATAAATACATATAACATACGAGGCAAACGAGTAAATATGAACTCAGCTAGTAGCCACACCGCACTTGACATCTGTCAGCCAGTGTTGCATTGCATTGTTGCATATGAAATCACAAAGCAAAACTTGCTAACTTTCAGGCGCTAGCAAAGGTGTGTGTGTGTGTGTGTGTGTGTAATTTTAAAAAGTTAAAGTTGTACTATTTGCATAAAAATAAAATGTAGGTATATTCTTTTTTTTCTCTATATTTGATGCATAAATTTATAGAAACAGCAAGCATAAGCAATTATTTCCTGTGCACTTATTTACATACATATTTGTATTATGCCAGATTCCAGCGCACATACTCGTAATACTGTATTTTTCGTTTTCTCTCCTTGATTGCAGCAGTTTAGTTTAGGCAAATTGAAAGCATTTTGCTTTTTGATGGTATGCACAAAAATTCAAAATTGCTAAATTTCTAACACATAAAAATATTTGTGGAATTTCTTGTCAATGGAACAGCAGAATACTCGAAATGAAAAAAATATTTTATTTATACAAGAATTTGAGATATTTTAAAGCCCTTTCAAGTATTAGGTGTATTTTTGTGATTTTTCAGAATTTACCAAAAAATCGGACAGCCACCATTTTTCTGCTTCCCTTTTCTTTCAACTTCATACCAACATGAGCATTTCCACTGCTATAAAAACTATGTAAAATTAAATCGGTTAACCGGTTTTTCCAAATTTCAAAATCGGGAGCCGTTTTTTTTTTTAATTGTAATTTTTCCGAATAACTCGAAAAACGGTTTTGGAAAAAAGGCAAATAATGGAACAACCTAATTGGCGTACTACACTAAAGCGAGCAATTTTTTCTAAAAAAAAAAAAAACAATTCACCCTTTAACCCCTGCTACCATCATGGGTCATTTTGACCCTTTTTTG
>NW_016157112.1:847279-855874 GCF_001687245.7 Rhagoletis zephyria
TATTAATATTGCTGGCGTGCATTTAGATCGCTAGTTCCAAATATTCTAATCCTTTTTTAATATTAGCTATATTTTGCGATTTTTTGCAAATTTAGGAACAATTTCGGTAGCTCTAATAGAATAGCCATTATTTTCCATCATCGCGGAAAAATTTTGTTTATGCAAATTAGTATGGAGACACTGAACAGGCACAACTTCTAGACACACTAATTGGTTTACTTATGTTTATGCATACAATATAAAAATTGCAAATATAAGAAAATGATAAAAAAATTTGTTCAAGATTTTTTTATTTTAAATAATTTGTTTATAATCTGAACTATTTTAGTCATATTATTATCAAAAATCAGTAACATTAAGTCTCGCCTTCAGTTTGTTAATTATTACGCACCGATCGAGTAATATTTACCAAAGTTATATCGAAAAACTTAAGTGGATTTCCAGTTTTTTTCTAAAAAAATGTCTCTTCAATTGTATAAATAACCTTTAAATAAAAGAAAAAAGTTAACTTAAGCGGGCCGAGAATGAAAATGTTATACAAAAATATAAGACGAGTAATTTTTCGATACAAATAGCTAAATATTCTTCTTAAAACATTTTAACCCGCAAACTACCGTCGGTTTCTTTATAAAACTCTTTAAATAAGAATCAAAATACCACTCAGCTTTTTATACAAAAAAATATTACTAACTAGATTTTATTATGAATAACTGCAGACAAGAATTCGATATTAATTATTGCTGAATTTACACCCGCATAAGCTTATACAGTACTGCACCAAATATACAGTCATGTGAAAAATAATAGGGGCACGATATTTTGACCACTTTTGAATTTTTTTTTTTTTATGTTTATTATGCCGAATTTCCACTAGGCATTGAAATGACAACAAATTTATGCCACTTAAAAAAATGCCAAGTGGAAATGAACTTAATGACTATTTTTTTAATGTAATGACAAGATTATTTTTTAATGCCCGACTTTGTCATTTGTCATTTTTGGCATTCAATGCCTAGTGGAAATCCAGCATTAGTTTTATTTTTTATAGCAATGCATCTCATTATCTATCAAAAACCATGTAAGCTTAAATTTCAAACTTTGTAGAAAAATTAAACAAAATTTTACAACAACAAGCAAGTTTCAAGAACTCGCGTTGGTTTTTTGATATTTTGTTTAGATTAGTCCCGAAATGGTCCTGAAAAAGTTGTAAATTATCCCCAAATGGTCCTAGCCAAGCCCAAAATGGCCTATATCTAGACACAAAACGGCTTTAAGTAGTCTTGAATAGGTCCCGAAACGGTCCAGAAATAGTCTTGAACAAGTACCGAAACGGTCCTGAAATAATCACGAAATAGTCCTGAGCTACTCTCGAAATGGTCCAGAACTAGACAAAAATTGTTCCTAAAATAGTATATAGTGAACCAGTCCCGAACTTGTCTCCACCAAATCCCGAAATGGTTCTGAAATATCCCTGAACTATTCCTGTGTGGCTATTCTCAAACGATTTTCTGCTGGGTTACATAGGAAGCAGTTACGAATTTGCTGCCGCGTTAATGCATTTTTTACTTATACCGAGAGCTAAGATGTTTACACATCAAAAATAAAAGAAGATGAAATATTTATTTCAGATGCACAGAAAACTAGCTGTGATACTATTTACCAACAAGTGAGTTGGACTGCAAGGATTAACAGGACCATTCTGGGTAAGATAGTAAAAAGTCTTTCGTAACGACAAGTGAAAGACAGATGGCAAGATAGTTTGAAAGACTTTGGTTATTCAAGCACAAAAAAAGCTCATGGTGAAAAGCTGTTGTATATTATTTAGCTCGCGCCAATCCAACGGTCGCAATGGCCGAGTGGGCAAAGCACAGACGTGTCAATCGAGAGATCCGAGTTCGAGCACCTGGCGCAGCGGAATGTTTTTGTTTTTTTAAACTACATTTTTTTTCCTTTTAGATTGAAGTTTTCAGATTTTTTATTTTTAAAAAGGGTATACGTATATTTTTTAATTTAACTTAATTTTGAGAAACTTATTGTATTCTTTTCATTTTTAACAATTTTTTTTTAGTTGTTTACTTTAATTTTCTTTTAATTTTTAGATTTTATTGTGTTTAAAAAAACAATCTTTTTATTTAAATTTCATTTATTTTTTAAATTTAATTTGTTATTCTTTGTTAGTTTAATTTTTTAATTTTTGGAAATTATCGCTTTAAAAAGAAAAACTTATGTCTTTATTTAATTTAATTTTCCAGATCTTGTTAAATTTTTTAATTGTTTTTTTTTTTGGCTTTTTTAATAAAAATATTTTTAATCTAATTTAATTTCTTTGTTGATAATTTTTTTCTTTCTTAATCTAATTTTCTTTCGTTTATTAATTTTTATTGTTAAAAAACTTATATGTATATGTCTTTTTAGTTTAATTTAATTTTTTAAAAACTTATTTCTAAAAGGCGAAAAAGAAAGATCTGCTATCAATTAGTCATTCGTAAGACAGTAAAGAGCTTTTCACAGACATTTGCCAGAATAGACAATCGCCTTTTGAAAGACTATGGTGAGTTGAAAGACAGTTTGCCAGAATTGCCCTGTAAGAACAATATCTGCAAGTATTTAATATAGAAAAAGTCTTATGTTTAATACTCATATTTTCCAAGAGTTTAAATTACGTCGCCATTATCAAATATTCATAAATGAGGCATATTACTAATCATCAAATATAATGTAATATTTTCAGTTGAACACCTACTCCATGCATATGTATGTAGGTATATAAAGGAATTAAAATAAGTGAATATGCACACCAGAATGACTTAAATCCTTCACTAAGCTCACAATCAGTCACCTAAGCGCTTTAACAGTTGGCTTATAATCCAGAAATTTAGCTGCTTTGCATTTCACAAATAGCATTAAAACAACACAATTTTTGATTTAATATAAATCATATAGAATGCATGGATTAAACACATGCAGACACACACACATGCACACACACACACAATCAACAATCAATTGCATACACCCATGGGCGTAGCCAGGTAGGGGCAGGGGGGGTGCTCGAGCCCCCCTAACTTTACAATTTTCCTTATATATATATAAAATAGTACCCTGAAATGCCAGCTTAATAGGGTCGGGACCCCCCCTCATCAACGGGTCATATTGTGCACAATTATTGCCCTATTAACGGGCATNGCACACACACACACAATCAACAATCAATTGCATACACCGCAAGTGCACACGCAACCACCACTGCCAATGGTGCATAAACAGTGTTTATTACTCTAGCATTTCATTGCAAATAATGACCGTGGCATGTACTTCATATGTGAAGTTCATGCCACATGAGGCAAGCAGCCGGATACCGGCTAGAGAGTAGTTCATCAACGGGTCATATTGTGCACAATTATTGCCCTATTAACGGGCATTGAAATGTTATTGTAATTGCTTGTGATGTGTGTGTGTGTGTGTAGTTTTTGCTGCTGGTTTTATTACGAATTTTGTTGCTATGGTTAATGGTTTTTCATTCACTAAATTTGTTTTTTTTTTTTTTGGTTGCCATTGTGGAAGTATATAAGTATGTGCGTATAAGTATGTGCATTCACTTTTCACTGCCTTTAACTGTCAATAAATGGGCATGAAATGGCAAATGTGTACACCTTCCGCAAATACAAAACTAGCTGGCGCTCATAAATTTGTATTTGTTTGCCATTCGTCGTTTAATTTTTTTTTCTCTTCTCCCTTCCTTCATACCACTTGCCGAACAAGGTACATAAGGGCGCCCTCAACTAACTGTTACCTAGATGGAACCACTGCTGATTTATAGGTATTAAGCCGATCACCATTTGCAGCAAGGTACAAGGAGTATGTAGGTGTTTTGTTTGTAGGGTATACACGCCAACGCCAATGNTGGCGCTCATAAATTTGTATTTGTTTGCCATTCGTCGTTTAATTTTTTTTCTCTTCTCCCTTCCTTCATACCACTTGCCGAACAAGGTACATAAGGGCGCCCTCAACTAACTTTTAACTAGATGGAACCCCCTGCTGATTTATAGGTATTAAGCCGATCACCATTTGCAGCAAGGTACAAGTAGTATGTAGGTGTTTTGTTTGTAGGG
This sequence comes from Rhagoletis zephyria, assembly GCF_001687245.7. Lineage (NCBI taxonomy): Eukaryota > Metazoa > Arthropoda > Insecta > Diptera > Tephritidae > Rhagoletis > Rhagoletis zephyria. The sequence continues at coordinate 851,392 of NW_016157112.1, forward strand.
TATACACGCCAACGCCAATACCCTAGCATTGTTGATGTCGAGTGCCAATTGAAATCAACTTAAAAAAAAAATGCACATTTAAATGGTTACACGTATGTGGGTAGCGAACGCTATTCAATAGCGAACGTCGGACAGCAACAAAATGATTAAATAAATAAAGAAAAAAGAGTGCAGAAGGTAAAATGAAAACCGCTTAAAATTGCATACAAACAGTTAAAAGCCACATGAGCACGCTCTATTAATTTGGCTTAAATAGAATTGCGAAAGGTGGTGGTGACCAACCGAATTGGTAGCAGGCGGTCCCAGCACTAATAGCACCAGGTGGTAAGTGCCATAGTGTAAGGGTGGGAGTAGGAAGGAGTGTGTGTATGATAAAGTAAAAAACCAAAAAAAAACAATCGGAAAGCTGAATAGGGACGTTTATTGTAATTGCCAGAATGGGTTAATGGGTGAGTCGGGTAACAGGGACGCATTTGACGATAGTTTTTTTGACGAACGCATGGAAATAAACAAGGGCGAAGAGTTGCTATGTCAGCGATGGCTGTTTGCTTTTATTTGAAAACTCTATACATAACGGGTTCTCAAGCAAAAACTGAATGTGTAGATATATGGCTTTGGTATATTGACCTTTAACCCTTAGAAAGAAACGCACTGAATACAGTTTTTTGATCGATTGCATTTATAGTTTAAAAGACTTTTGTTATTCTAGTACAAGACGTAGAAAAAAGCTCTCTCATTCACCACTCGTGGGGAAAAGCTGTTTCGAAAGAAAGCACTTATATATCATTTAGCTCCCGTCGCTCGCAATGGCCGAGTGAACAAAGCACGGGCGTGCCATTCAAGGGATCCTAGTTCAAATCTCGATCAGCGGAAATTTTTCTTTTTTATTTACATTTTTTCTTTTTTAATGTAGGTACATACATTTTTTTCTTTTAAAATATATAATTTTTAATTGCATTAAATTTTTTGAAACTTATTTTAAGCATTTTTTTTTAATTTGATCTTCTTTAATTTAAAAATGTTCTTTTAAAAATAATATTTTTTTTAATTTTAATTAAGTTGAAGGAACTTATATTATTAATTTTTTTTTTTAATACATTTGGTTTAGTTTCTTCTTTTCTTTTAATTTTTAGATTCTATTGTTTAAAAAGCAAAATATTTACAAAAATTTTATTTCATTACAAATATATCTTATTTATTTTTCCTTTCTTGCAAAGAATGTTTGTTTTTATTCAATTAAATTTTTAGGATCTCATTTATTTTTTTTTTTTTTTATAATTTAATTCTCTTTTAATTTTTAGATTTTGTTTTAAAAATAAAACGATTATTTTTTTTTATTTAAAGTATTATTTTCTAAATTTTTGATAAAATTTTCTCAAATTTAACTTTTCATTTAAAAAATATATATATTTCTTTGATTTCCCTTAACTTTTAAAAATATGTTTAATTATTTTTGCTTTATCTTAATTAAATTTGTTTATTTAATTTTCTTTTATTTTTTAGTTTTTATTGTTTAAAAATAAAAATATATATTTTTTTTTTATTTAATTTTTTTTTTAAACTTCTTGCTAAAGGCCAATAGCATAACGCTAAGACGTCCTCGTTAGCAGATCTTTCAATTAGACTTTCGATATCGATAAAAAAGATTTCAAATTATGTTCTTACCTAGGTGGAGCAGTGACAGTGGAAACAAATAAGTCACTTGTCACCTCCTTCCAGTCGCTGCATCGTGAGTGCATTGAGGATTTTAACGCCCTTGCAAACAAAAATAGCATTCGGCTGCTCTGTGTACCAGTTTGCAAAGGAATAGAGGGAAATGAACGAAATGAGATAGCAAACGGCTTAGCTGGGAAAGTAGCAGCATCGACTCCCACAGGGCCCGTACCGTTCCTTGCAGTAGTTCCCAGCGCGATCAGGAAAGAGCTCAGGAAATAAACAACGAAAATGGGGGCAAAGCACTGACAAAAAATCATAGGACTTTGTCAAGGCAAAAGCTTAGTGGTTGTACTACCATAAAGGATATGGGCTTCTTATTAACCTGCCTAAGAAAAAAATCTGTGGATTATCCCAGGCATCCTCAGGGGCACTGCAAACTAAGAGTAAAAATAAGCTTTGCCGCTTTTGCAACTTGCCCAACGAGACACCACCCTCTTTACCTAGTTCTTGAATGTGAGGCGGTAGCAAGACGAATAGAGAAAAATCTGGACGCAATATGTCCAAGTCATGCACAATAAGATAATCCAATCCGTAAAACAATCCATTGTATGCTGTCCAGTTTGACCTTTTATATGGACTTATCTAAAGTCAGCCCCATTGTCTTTGCTGAAAATATACTACTGTAATATTTAGCCAGGCTTACCCTTTTAGAATCTTTACTGGTAGAGGCAAAACCGATAGGACGTTAGGACTGTAGTCTAGAGGAGAAATTAATGGGGACAATCACTTCTCTCCTGGGGAATGAGATACGGTATTCCAAATTGAGATACATTTGTATATACTCAGGACCAAGGGCCACCTGCTTAGGAGGTAGGTTTAATGAGATATCTAGATGTAGAGAGGGCTCAAACCATATATTCCTTGCAGCGCAAGCAAGCCTTGAAGGGAATGATACGTCGGAACACTTTTTGTGTTTCTGTCCCGCAAAGATAAGGTATAATGCTTTTGGTAGGGATGCGTTGAGCTGCAAACACCCAAGCTCTTTAACACCAAATAGTCTGTTTCAGTTTATTCATACATCTTGTAAATTTAGAACAGATGAACTGGGAAACGTAAAAATAATACATATGTATATAAATGAACGGTACGGACGAGCAAATCTGACCAATTAAAAAGGGCCGCCAAGAATATGGAAGACTGTGTTTTGCCTGGACCGTGTTTTCTTAAAATGAAAGAAATGTAAAGGGGTTTTAAAGGGACCGATTATTTGCCTTAGATAAACCCTCACTGCTCGAGTGTGCTGGCAAAAATTGAAGGGAGTGAGGGGAGGTTTAAAAGCAGTAAACGAGCTACCGATTTTAAAACAGCTTTTGACTAAAAATCTGGGTTTTGGCAGAGAATTTTTAGTTAGCTTCACTCAAAATCTGGCTCCACAAACTCAACTGATGTGCTAGTATGTAATTTGAAACATCAAATTCGCAACCATATTTTTTTACTTTACATTTTCACATGCACTTTTGGACCACCCTAATGTACATACACGCCCATGTACATCATTACATTTGGTGGTCAAATAGGTTGAAAGTGCAATTTGAATTGGACCTACATAGGCCACCGAACACCGACTGACAGCCAAACCGCATGTCAATGGAATTGTGTTCATTCGCGTTTACCTACCGCATGTGTATGTGTGCACATATGTATAAGCAGTAGTGTTTGAGAGCATGTGTACCCAGTGAGCAAAAAATCCGAAAATGGATTAGTAAAAGAGCAAAAAGTGGATGAAATGCGGATTTTCGTGCGTTTGCCGATTCCGTTTTCGGATACTTTCAAGATCTGTTTTTCCACTAAAGTGAGCGGCAGAGACGTATGTATGTACAGAAAAGTAGCGGAAATGGTTGTAAAACGGATACGTTTTTGGCTGTTTTCTGCATTTTTTCGGATTGTTTTTTTCCTAAAATACACTTTCTTTCTGCACTTCACGGATGCTTTTTCGTGGTAATGGTTGTAAAACGGATACGTTTTTGGCTGTTTTCTGCATTTTTTCTGATTGTTTTTTTCCTAAAATACGCTTTCTTTCTGCTCTTCACGGATGCTTTTTCATAGTTCGAAAAAAATAAAGAAGCGCCCGACGGCACACAGTGTACGATTCGGTAGTATCGAGGGACAAAATCGTAAATCTCTCGATAGGAATAAGATAAAAATATGGAAAAATATGGGTTCGAAAGTTGCGACAAAGGCCTATACGGGAATATTGCCATTATATATTATACTCAATCACGAAAAAAATTTCGTTTGAACAATGAACTTTAGAAAAAAATTAATATTAAGTCCAACGAAAAAAAATTTTGTTTTTTGGATTTTTGGATTTTTCTTGTAGATTTTTAACTGAGGAATTCAAATGTGTGGTCAAAAGTTGACCAAAAAAGCTTTTAGGTGCTCATTTTTAAAGTGTAAAGTTGCTTTTAAATATTCAACTTTTTAATCAGATATTTCAGAATTTTTTTGAGTATGCGCCTTTGTAGCCCATTAAATTCTGGTATGATAAAGTTAGAATTTTAAGTAGGTTGAAAATTAAGTCGATTATTAAAACCAAAAATCCCAAAATTTTTGTTGGATATAGCCAGCCATTTTTCAACGAAATTTTTTGAGGGTTGCGTTTTCTGTACCTTTCTGGATACGAAAAATTGTGCGAGATCGCCTTGTCAGCAAAATGTATATCGATCTGCTGGTTGGGTATATATACATATGTACATACATACATATATACCATATATGTATGTAAGTCACAATGAAAGGACGCCAGTACTTACACCTTTTTCGCTTG
>NW_016157113.1:0-41446 GCF_001687245.7 Rhagoletis zephyria
AGTGGGACATTTTATGTAACTAAAGGGCTTGTCAAAGACATTAATGCAATATTCGTTTATTATTTCAATACTTAAAAAATAAAATAATCAATTTTGAAAAAAAAAAAATATTTTTTTTTTATTAAAGAGAGAAGTGATGCTCTGGAAAGAACTTTTTATTAGCAATTAATTATTGAAGATTATTAAACAGCTAAACGATGTGTATCCCTATAGAGACCGTTAAACGGTTGGCAGAATGAGAAACAAAATGAAGTTGGGCACTTGGTAGTGCTTGAATTTTAATGGCTATAAAAGGTTGAGATTTTCATATGGCGATTCAGCAGCTGTTTCCACAACTGGTTCTTTCTCAAACCTCATGGACTTATCAAGATCAAAACTTAAAAAGGGCTTTTTGGTGTTTGAGTGTCTCGCAAGTCATTTGGATTCTGTTCTGCGGTGAAAAACAGCTTGTCATGGTACCTTAGACTTGTTTCATAGTTATGTTTTCCACTTTGATTTGCGAAACTCGCTTCCGAATGCCAACCGTAGGATATGGTTCAACGTTTTTTAGTTTTTCTACTAACCGAACGTGAGCCTTATTGCGAATACTATGATTACTGTAATCAGGCTATTTGGGATGTCATAAACAAACAATTAGTGTGTAGTGTTGGGGGAGAAATGCGAATGATGGGTAAAAACAAACGAATGAGAGAATACCAGCTGTTTCGATATCTCGTAATTTCGATTCGAGTATTTCCAGAGTTGCCAAGAATGTACGGTAGAGCTACATATGTGACCGTAGGACCACTGGTATACTTATAAAGACGTTGGCACAATGCGCTACCAAACAGCCATATAGAACCCTAACCGCCAAAAAGGTAAAGGTAAGATTTTTTTAAAAGTTTCTTGTTGATGTAGAATTGCATCTAGATCCTCCTAGGTGAGTCATCTTCATCCTCCGACTCTGCAAGCCAGAAGCCAAAAAAGCGGGCGACGTCGATGGGCGCAGTCCATAAAGCTTTCAGTGTCAGGGTTATCGGGTCTTAGGTGCATCTCTCCGAAGCAATGCCTTGCCGGAGTGGTTTCTGCGATGGCATCGCACTATGAATTACTTTGATCGCATAGTGTTGTACTCCTTCACCTCCAGCATCTACCTTTCTCCATTAAGATGTTAATCGGACGACATGAGGTCGCAGTCTGTGGCCGAAACTAGAGCTACGTTCTGGCAAGTTCGAAAGATTCACGCAGTAGTGTCGCTCGTCTCTGCCGACCACACTGGCGGGGCATAGTTGGCCACCGATCTGCCCCTCGCTTAGTATGTTGTGTGCAGGGTCTCATTGTCGGCTCCCGAGGTTTTGCCGGCTAGCAACTTAAGTGGCTGAGGCGTGCGCCGAGAAAGAGAAAAGGCTGTCAAACTTTACTCGCAGGATTTTGGGCAGATATGCTGAGGTTTCTCGTCTTGAATAAACTGCAAAGTCAATGATTTTTCCGTATAGTGTTAAGGGGAAAGTACGCCGCTGAGGTAACCCCCCCTTTTTAATTCTACTCGACTGGGACTTGGCTTTACGCAATTCTTCTGTTAATTGGCAACCACACTGATAGTTGATTATCCACCGTTTCGTCTGATCTGGAATCAACGAGTCATGGACGTCTTGCCAAAGGGACGTATCTCATGCCTTCAACAGGTCAACAGCGACCAGGACCGACCTATCCATGGTCGACGTTGTTTCAGACCTTCGCTAATAGTATGTGTGTTGATGACGTTCAATGCTCTGATGGTGCTGTACATTTTTCGGAATCCATGCTGATGTTCGGCTAGTTTCAGGTACTTCTTCAGACTGGGGAGAAGTACGAGTACCCGGCATCCACCTTCTTCCCTGGCATAAGACGATGAGTCATCCTAGCCACTTTCCACATCTTTTTGGTTGTTGATGCTTCCGAAATGTTAGGAGTTTGTGGTATTTCGGAATTATAATTTGAAATTGCTTACAAAATATTTGAGCTAAAAAGAAGTCATGTGAGAATTGCGTCTTACTCTTTTATTGAGAATTTCAGGATGTTAGGAAAATTTTAAACAATTTTACAAATTACTCGACTAAAAAATTCATTTTCAGTGTAACACTGTGTTGTTGTTCAATAAATAGCCTTCATTATCAATATTTTCGGCTTAAAAGCTACACCCAATTAACTCAAATTCATATTCTCTATAATCGCTTGCCCTATCAGCGTTATTCTTAAGAACCATTCATGTATGGGAAAGTGCATTGACGAGCTTTATGCCTTACTTTGCTGCCATTCGTTGTGTGCGAGTGATAAGAAAGTTTGCCTCCTTGCATTCACAAATTGTTTGCTAAAGCTGTACAGTGCGAAATTGAATTTCAAATGCATAAATACTGATTAACACTCTGGCCTTGCCTATGCATGCAGTATTTAGCATTCGATTTTATATCCGTGTGCATTACTGCAATGCCATACTATTACATCGCTACATTTTTAAATAACAAATAAATTCACTTCTAAAAAAATGGCCTATGCTTCGGCAGGCTAAGGTGGCACAGCAATAAAAAAAAATCTTTTATGTACATATGTATTTTTGGGTTCTCCATTTCGGGTCATATCTTTTATTTATATAATTTTACGTTTATCAATCATTCATTTCTATTTAACAACTCATTTACATAAATTCGTATACATAAATCTACTTTTTTGCACATTTTGCAATGCGTCATTCTCGCTAACTAAATACATACCTAGTTACTACATAGTAAATAATTCACAAAATTATTGATACTTATGTATTTCCTTCCTCCTTTTACTTTTAGAAATCGAGTTGGGCACAAAATGCATCGTGGAGATGGAAAAACAGCAGACAATTCTGCAAAATCCGCCATCGCTCGACAAATTGGAGAGGTGAGTAAGACGACATGCCCATTTATCTATGCAAAATTTAAATGTATGTGCATATGCACTAATGTATGTAATATGCGTGTACCCTGCAGGGAATTCATTAAGTTTGCTTAAACCACATTTCCAACTTTTTTTTGTTGAGTGGATAAATCATTTGCAATTGGACAGATTGACTTTTGGTAGTCTTAGCGAGGCGCTTGTCGACAATCGCGTGATAAGAAGTTTTAAAGTCTGAGATTCGATAGCAAATGATCACAATGTTTCTTTAGCTGGTCAAGTGTTTCGGGAGTCGTGAACGAACACTGACCAATAGGTGCGCAGTACAATTTGAAATCATTTTTGACCCTTATAGCTGTTAGGAGGATGACGAGGGGAAATCATTTCGGCATTTCCTACTTAACTGCCCTGATTTCGCAAGGTCTAGGTATAAACATATTAGCTCGTATTTCATCAAAACTACCGAGGAACGGTTTAGGAAGGACATCAGCTGCTTTCAGAACTTTAGTTCGCCCAGCCAGCATTTTTCTTGTGGGTTACCTAAAGTTACCTTTTCAGGAAAATATTAAAAGAAGAAACAAAGAAGTTTATATGAGCGGTTCTGCTACCTAAAGCTGCCTTTACACGTGGCGATTTTTTGACAGGCGATAATCGCCTGCAAAAGTTGACTTGCTGTCTACTTTAAGACGAGCGATTTTTCTTGAGCAATGTTGAATCGCCTAGAAAATCGCCTCATGTAAAATGCAGATTAACCGAACTTTTGGCTAAAATATTTTGATTAATTTGCCTGTCTATTTCCCTAAAATCTCTCTTTGAAAATTAAATTTTGTATATGCTTGATATCTCGAATGACTTGACTATGAGGTATCCGAACATACGGATAGACCCAGCTCTACCATGAGGTTCTTCTCTAAGGGCCGATCCTTATAAAACTATGTAATCGCCTTCACGGAAAACATATTCTGCCTTATCCTGAGTTTTCCTCCAAAAAAAAATTTCAGCTGAAAATTTTTATTCCGCCCATAGTAAACACATGGAAATCAAACGTTGAAAGTTAACCGGTTTGGGGTAATTGAAACTCATGATAGGGCTGATTAGGTATTTTCTTTTTGGTTCACGTTGCCCTGCAGGGATGTCTCTCAGATTTAACTACACTTTCGCTGACTGTCTACAATTTAATATTCGCGCACGTGCGCATTTGCATAACTAAGCCTATTTGGTGGCTATTGATTGTGATGGTTGATTTGTTGCTTTGCTCATTAGGCGCGCTGATTCATTCACTCTTCTTTTATACTAAATACATCGATAAATATTTTATATTATTACCACGATTTACAATTTTTATTTATATTATTCTTCCATAGGAAACCTCCCAAAACATTTGCATTCGATCATTGCTTCTACTCGCTAAATGCCGAGGATCAAAATTTTGCTTCACAAGAAACAGTCTTCGATTGTGTGGGACGTGATATACTCGATAATGCATTCCAAGGTTATAATGCCTGCATTTTTGCCTATGGCCAAACAGGTGAGTTCGACGTGCATGCAAACTTATGTCGACTTTACACAAACACATATGTAAATATATAAAAGAAATACATAAATTCTACTTTTCCCCCTCTCCACACCGCAGGCTCCGGCAAATCATACACAATGATGGGTTCACTTGAATCCAAAGGCATCATACCACGCCTTTGTGATGAGCTCTTCTCTGCCATTGCCAATAAGACTACACAGGATCTGTTGTATAAAGTGGAAGTGTCCTATATGGAAATATACAATGAGAAAGTACACGATCTACTTGATCCCAAACCAAATAAACAGTCACTCAAAGTGCGTGAGCACAATGTACTGGGACCCTATGTTGATGGTTTATCCCAATTGGCAGTGTCTTCGTACAAGGACATTGACAATCTAATGACGGAGGGCAACAAATCACGTACAGTGGCCGCTACTAATATGAATGCTGAATCGTCACGTTCGCATGCTGTTTTCTCGGTAGTGTTAACACAGATTCTGACCGACCAAGCGACTGGCGTGAGTGGTGAAAAAGTGTCACGTATGTCGCTGGTGGATTTGGCTGGCTCGGAGCGTGCCGTCAAAACTGGTGCTGTGGGTGACCGACTGAAGGAGGGCTCCAACATCAACAAGTGAGTGGTGTTGGTGAATATGAAAAAGCGGCGAGAATAATATGAGACTAAAGAAATTTTTTGCTAAATAGAATAGAAGAAGTAAAACAGCATATAATGTAATAAATTCTTGCCTGTTAAGGCGCTATTTCTACCTGAAACATTTTTACAGCAAAAATAAGAGCTTTCAACATTGCATTAAATGCCGTTTCACACGTTCTGGTCGCCGGTTTGCCAGCATAAAATGTATGTAACCGGGTACGGCATGTCCGAAGGTACTAGTAATAGAGGCCGTTATGTTCATAGCATTGCACCTTAAAGTTAAGAAAAATTAAATTTATCACATTTAAAGCTTTTTAAGTAGTTAAGTAAAAAAAAAAGTGGGTAAAGGTTTATGTCCATCCCCTTTGTGCGATAACATCAAGGCGCACGCCACAAATCGGAGGAGAAGCTCGCCAATCCATTGCTATTATTATTCAATAAAAAATGGGAGTTAAGCTACTTCGGCGCTCACGGCCTCAACTATACATACACTTTGTGCCTGCAAACCGCCTGCCGGTTAGAAAAGAACTGAAGTGCTTGAAAGGGGAATAATAGCTAGTGAGATGAGCCAAATATTTTAAATTAAACGAAAATCTGTTTTTATAAAAGAATTTAACTAAATTTGTTTAATGAAATTATGAAAATAACTTTAAGAGCAATTTTTGAAAATTTTAATTTGTTAAATCCAAACGAAAATATCTTAATTTTTTACACCAATTATGGAGATGACTTTTGTAAATTTCACCTTAGATCCCTCACCACCTTGGGCTTGGTCATTTCGAAGCTAGCCGATCAATCGAATGGCAAGAAAAGCAGCAATGACAAATTCGTACCCTATCGCGATTCAGTGCTTACCTGGCTGCTGAAGGACAATTTAGGTGGCAACTCGAAGACGGTGATGGTTGCCACGATATCACCCTCAGGCGACAACTACGAAGAGACGCTATCCACGCTGCGCTACGCCGATCGCGCCAAACGCATTGTCAATCACGCTGTCGTCAATGAGGATCCAAATGCGCGTATCATACGAGAATTGCGTCTGGAAGTGGAAGCATTACGAAATATGCTGAAACACGCCACCGGTTCGCCAGTGGGCGATGTGCAACGCGTGGACATACACGACAAGCTGGCTGAAAGTGAGAACCTGATGAAGCAAATCTCGCAGACGTGGGAGGAGAAATTGGTGAAAACCGAACGCATACAAAATGAACGGCAGCAGGCACTTGAAAAGATGGGTATCAGCGTGCAAGCGAGTGGCATTAAAGTGGAGAAGAATAAATATTATTTAGTCAATTTGAATGCTGATCCGTCCCTCAATGAGTTGTTGGTCTACTATTTAAAGGTGTGTGTTCGAAAGGGGAGCCAATGCGTAGCATAGTTTTCACATCCGATTTTACTTTATTGCAGGAGCGTACACTGATTGGTGGTCACAGCATATCCGGCCAACAACCCGACATACAACTATCCGGCCTTGGCATACAACCTGAACATTGTGTCATTGTAATCGAAGATGGTGGCCTCTTCATGGAACCAATTCAGGGGGCGCGTTGCTTTGTAAATGGTTCGGCGGTGCTGGAGAAAATTCCGCTGCATAATGGCGATCGTATTTTATGGGGCAATCATCATTTCTTCCGTGTCAATTGTCCGAAGAGCGCCAATGCCAATATGATCTCGGAGCCGCAGACGCCGGCGCAATTAATTGATTATAATTTTGCGCGCGATGAGATTATGCAGAACGAACTGAGCAATGATCCCATACAGACGGCCATTGCACGGCTTGAGCGTCAGCATGAGGAGGATAAGCAGGTGGCGTTAGAGAAGCAGAGACAGGTGAGCGAACACAAGTGCGGCATCCGTAGGCAATTCGCATGTATATCTTTGTTTTGTTTTTTTTTTTTGTGTTGAGTGTCCACCTCAAATTATTTTTGATTAATTGCCTTTGCAGGAGTATGAGCGACAATTTCAACAGTTGCGTAATACGTTATCGCCCAGCACACCTTACGCACCATATACGCCATATGATCCCTTGCGTTTGGGTAAAATAACACCAAACACACCTACATCCCAAATGCGTGTAGAGAAATGGGCACAGGTATGTAATGAAGACTGTTTGAAAATGTATCGTTGGATATTTGCTTACACATTAATGTCGCGTACGTTTATTTAAATATGCGTGCAGGAGCGTGATGAGATGTTCAAGCGTTCGTTAGGTCAGTTGAAAAACGATATAATGCGTGCTAATGCGCTGGTACAGGAGGCTAACTTCCTTGCCGAAGAGATGGAGAAGAAGACTAAATTCTCAGTTACTTTGCAAATACCGCCAGCAAATCTTAGCCCAAACAGAAGGGTGAGTAGTAGTAAGCTTCGTGAGACACTATTAGTTCGTTAATGATCACAGTCAAAGTTATGGACTTTTAATTTAATATTTTAGTGTTGTTTTTGAATCTTAAAAAACTTTATTTAAACTTATTTCATACAGCGTGGCGCCTTTGTCAGCGAACCGGCAATTTTGGTAAAACGTACTAATTCAGGCAGTCAAATTTGGACTATGGAGAAACTGGAAAACAAGTTAATTGATATGCGTGAAATGTATCAGGAACACAAGGAGCGCATTCTAAATGGTTTGGTAAGTTACACCATACAATTGGTATCATTCTTTCTATTCACTTTGCTTGTAATTCATATTCTTGTGAGTATTGACATACATATGTATGCTAACTGTGCTATTCAATTTAAAAATTTCTCTACATTTCTACATTTTACTAACTCATTACAATTCGCACAAATCATTATGGCGATTGGCAAACAAAAAAGCCTGTCGTTGAAACATACTCCGACGATGAAGATAGCGATGAGGTAATTGTCTACATACTTACTACTCATTTTACCCTAAATACTCTTTCCCCTACATTCCCTTCATTTGCCTCCTCAAAATGAAATCAACAATCGCACTAACTCTTTTCTTACTCTAATTCATAGGAAAGTGAGCACTCGAAGTCTCTGGATCCCTTCTATGAGTCGCAAGAGAATCACAATTTGATCGGTGTCGCCAATATTTTCCTTGAAGTACTCTTCCATGATGTGAAATTGGACTATCACACACCAATAATTAGTCAACAAGGTGAAGTTGCTGGCCGACTTCAAGTCGAAGTTGAACGCATAGCTGGTCAAATGCCACAGGATCGCATGTGCGAATCGATTTCCGAGTCGTCGACCGACTCGCGTGATGAATACGACGATCCAGTCGATCCGATGTCCAATCAGATAACTTGCCGTGTCTCCATAAAAAGCGCCACCGGCCTGCCACTCTCGCTTTCTAATTTCGTTTTCTGTCAGTACACTTTTTGGGGTCATCAAGAGACTGTGGTGCCCGTCATCAATGCCGAAGCGCCCTCGCATGACCAGAATATGGTATTTAAATTCGAACATACTAAAGATTTCACCGTCACCATCAATGAAGAGTTTCTCGAGCACTGCATTGAGGGTGCTTTATCCATTGAGGTTTGGGGTCACCGCAGTGCCGGTTTCTCAAAAACCAAAGGCTGGGAGGTGGAGCAACAGCAGGCTAAGGCGCGTTCGTTAGTCGATCGCTGGGCGGAGTTGTCACGTAAAATTGAACTGTGGGTGGAGATACACGAGCTAAATGACAATGGTGAATATTCGCCTGTGGAAGTGACAAATCGCACTGAGGTGCTCACCGGTGGCATTTATCAGCTGCGCCAAGGTCAGCAGCGGCGCGTGAATGTGCGCGTCAAGCCTGTACAAAACTCGGGCACATTGCCCATAATTTGTCAATCCATAGTAAACATAGCTATTGGCAGTATTTGTGTGCGCTCACGGCTACAGCGTCCATTGGATTCGTATCAGGAGGAGGATCTGACTGTGCTACGTGAAAAATGGAGTGAGGCGCTGGGACGACGACGGCAATATCTCGATCAACAAATACAAAAGCTGATTAAAAAAGAGGACAAGAGCGAGGAAGAGCGTGAACGTGAATTGAGTTTGGTTCATCAGTGGGTATCGCTAACCGAGGAACGGAATGCAGTTTTGGTGCCCGCGCCTGGCTCAGGCATACCCGGTGCGCCAGCCTCTTGGGACCCGCCAGCTGGCATGGAACCGCATGTACCCGTGTTGTTTCTCAATCTAAATGCAGACGATATGTCGGCACAGAATACCAATGACGAATTCTCCGTTGCTGGCTTAAATTCCATACTCTCCAAAGAACATGGTCATAAATTCTACACCCTTCAAATACTACAACACCTGGAGAAGGATGTGTGCTCGATTGCCAGTTGGGATTCGTCGATGCACGACAGTCAGGCGTTGAATCGTATGACCGAAGCGAATGAGCGCGTCTACTTAATTCTGCGCACCACGGTGCGTCTCTCGCATCCTGCGCCCATGGATTTGGTGCTGCGCAAACGCATCAGCATAAACATCAAGAAAGGCCAAAGTATTACCGATCGGCTGAAAAAGTTTCGCCTGGTGCGCGGCGAGAATGCCATATCGCAAACGGGTGTCACCTATGAAGTGGTCTCAAACATACCAAAGGCATCAGAGGAATTGGAGGATCGCGAGTCGTTGGCACAGCTAGCTGCAAGCGGTGATGACTGCTCTGCAAGTGATGGCGAAACCTACATCGGTGAGTGGAAAAACAAAAAGTTTAATGTTATATTTTCTTAGTAATCATTTCGTTTTATAAACCACAGAAAAATACACACGCGGCGTGTCAGCTGTGGAAAGTATATTGACACTTGATCGCCTACGTCAAAGTGTAGCCGTCAAAGAGCTAGAGACCGCGCACGGTCAACCACTGTCTATGCGCAAGACTGTCAGCGTGCCCAACTTCTCACAGGTACTGTATGCCATATGCTCTGTAGCGCTAAACACATCCGTAGCTGCGCATCAAGTCACAATGAAACACATCGTAGTTAGTTGTGTACAAATGACGCTTTATTATTTTTGCAAAATTCTCAATCACAATTTAGCTGCTTCTATATACAAATTATTTAATCAATTAATGATTTGAATTCGTATCTATTAACTATATACCGAGCTCTAAAACAAAATTCTTCTTTTTCTCACTTTTTTGCGCTTTCACCTAAAACCAAAACTAAACTAATCTAAATAAATTGAAATAATATACTCGTATGTTTTATGTCCTCACCAATGTCGAACAAAATTTGAATTTTACCACCTCACCTATGTACTACAATTAATCGTATTAACAATAAATATTATGCTCCACCAACAAAATTTAAACAAACCAAAACAAAAAACTTGAAACAAACAATTTTTAAACGAATGATAAATATGAAAAACAAAAATTATGAAATAACCGCCGTCTGCACATAAACACATTTGATTTACGTACGCAAATTTTGTAATTGTATGTAAACAGGCGGTTAAAGAAACCACAGCTGGAAGTGTAAGTATACAAAAGTGGAAAACAAAATCTGAAACATAATGAGAACAGAAAAAAAAACAAAAAAGAAAGTTAAGCATTCAAAGTGGATTTGAAAGAGAATATGCTTTGCTTGGACGTAATGAATAGTCGATGTTCTAAATTACGTGTACTGTCGTAAAATTTTCTGTGCTAATTTCTTTGGACTAAGATCGCAGCGCAAAGTCAATGCGCAGACCTAGGATGACTGTAAGCTTTTTTTTAACAGATTTTCCCGGGTTTATTTCTTGTGGCTGCAAACACTTTTAGAGGCTAAGTAATGATCGGAAATGGAAAACGATTGGTATGTTCATCGATCCGAAAAGTGAAGCGGAAGAAATGGGAAGAGCATTTATTAAACCTGCAAGTTCACTTCTAGTAAGAGCAAAGTTTGATTAACCAAGCGTTCCCTGTTCAAATCGCATTCAGTGATGTCACCTCATTGGACCCTAAGTAAAGGGAAAGTTATTTCAGCCGATAGTATAGATTGCATGCTTAGGGTGAAATCTCCAGTGGTCAGGATGCCGCATAACTCTCCAAGGACTATTACGTCTCTTGCTTTCACTAGAGGCGACATTCCAAGGCCACTGGCTCCGTCGGACGACGCATGCTATTACATGCCAGCAGGGGGTAGAATACTTCACCTGGATCTTGAATTTGTCGTTGGTCACTCTCATCATCATGCCTCACACGTGAAGGTCTGGGAGCTCTTTTCCCTTTGATCCGACCCCGTCGAAACAGCACCCTTCCTGGATCTTCCTTTAGTTGAACTTGAAGAAAATTTAATGATCCAGTCTATTTAGACAAAGCTTAGTTAGTAGTGGCCCTATAACTAGGAAAACAACAAATCTGGATTCTTTAAAATATAACAACTTAGAATGTGTATTTTTAGCTAAGCAATCACTTTCCAATCCACTTTTTATGCGCCACTTTTAAATGTGTGTGTTGTATATTGTATGGTTGTGTTTGTTTCATACGTTTTACTATGTTTAACTTTGGTAACACAAATCTTTTTGGATACCCTTTTTGGTTATTGTATTAATGTATTTAATTTATAGATTTCAACTCTCTTTAAATGCCTGTAGCTAATAGCAAAAAAATGTTGCTTATACATGTGTGAACGTACTCTTTTAACACTTTTCTATATATTTTCACATAGCTTATGCGTTTCGATGCTTCTATGGAATCACTGCTGAACGTGGGACGCTCTGAATCATTCGCTGATCTCAACAATCAAACACTAAGCTCCAAATTTCCAGGTAAGAAGAGACTGCTTAGTGAAACGTTATTTCCTGTTTTGTCATATCATGTATCTAACTTTCTTCTTTTCTTATTCCCTCTTCGTCTGCAGCACACCAAGCCATACGCGACTTTGGCACTCGCAATCGTCATAGCTTTGGCGGCAAAGGCAGCAACGATGAACCACCATGCAAACCATTTGGCATCGGTAAGAATGGCTTCATGTGCGCTCAAGCACACTATTTTCTACTACTATTTTTAAATGCGATATTTTGGTTTTCTTTGCGAAAGTTTTAATTTAATATTATATATATATTTCCAATTAATTTGTTTTGTTTGTTAATCACCATTTTGCAATTGCAAAATTTTTCTACAACTTATTTTACATATAAAACAATGTATGTTAACAACTCTACAAAATTTTCCACCTACGTATGTTTTTAGGAAATTTACACATTTCTTATTCAAAAACACCTTTATTATATAAGGATTGTAGCTTCAAAAATTTTGCTTGTGCGCAAAATTCAATCTACGTTTTACGTACAATGCTGGCTAATTTTTATATTTTCGTTTATTGCAATTGGTACATATATACTACATTACCTCCCATTGTAGAAACTATTGACTTTGAGGTTTTTTTCGTATAAGAAAGTATTTTTTTTAGTGTTCTTTACAGATTGTAGGGTAGTTTAAAAGTTTATATTTATTCTTAAATTCTAGTATTATACTAGCAACCGTAAATATATATATGTATATGTGTAGGTAACAGATATTACCTCTCTTGCTTAAAAAGTGAGGTTAATTGTACTTCATTGGTGTACAGAAATTTTGTCTCAGCTTAACCTCACATTTTATGCATAAGGTTCATTAGCTGCAGCTTTCAACTTTTGCGTTATAAGTATATCAGTAGGCTTTCTGTTTGTTTTTACGAATAGTTGTATGATAAAATACAAAATTTATTGAGGAAGGCCATTTAGTATTTCAATTTGGTGTATATTCATCTTGAAGGTTGCATTTTATTTTTCGTGACAACCTGATGTTCTGCCAAGTGCCGAAAAAACATTTCACCTCCTAAAGACCTGTCTTTTTAAATACAACATATTTGCTTTTGTAGACGTAGTTGAGTTCGTCACGTTAACTCAAGTTTTGAAGTACTGGTAAAATCACTTTCGTATAGCTATCAGCTCATGCTAACATAAAAAGGGGTTAAGCCCCATTGAAAATATTCAAAATAGAGGCATATTTGCCACTTCTAATCAAATTTGTAATAATTTCCGCTTTTTAAAACCTATTTAGTTTATATATTAGGTACTATTCCAGCCTCCATTTCTTCCATTAATATTCTAAACGAACTTGACATCATTCATTATATCAAATTCTCATTAGATTCGAATACCTTGAGCTTTGAACTATTTTAGTGCGATTAGTAGTTAATAAAGATTTGAGATGCTAGTTTCAGCACATTCCTTAAATCCTGTCCTCAAAAAAAAAAAACTTCTATCCCAGCAGCTTTGCAAAATAAATATAACCCTTTTCACGTCTAAATATTCCTTTACAACTCCGTCTAAGTTGAACGTTTGACTTTTTCGCTTCAAATATTTTACGTATAGCCATTTTATTAGCTATCGTGCTTTTGCATATCTTTTTTTGATGTTCACGCTTTCCAGTTATTGCAGCTTTTACGGAATTTGTGCTAAGGCTCTTGAAAAACTGTTTTCTTGTTCGTAAAAAAAAGCAAAACCAACTTAATTTAGTACGAAATCAAGCGCATCGAAATCGCACCTCAAAACATTTGCATACATTCATATTTCATTCATTGAAAATTAAGGAATATTTCACAATAAGTTAGTTAATCAATTAATTACTTTGTAATGAAAAATATTTAGCAATATTGGCGATACTAATTATTACTGAAGACTAGCTGGGTGTTCAAAGTCATTGTGTTGTCCTTCCACATCGCATTTTTTACATGGCACAAGTTTTTCGTAATTTCAATACCTAGTGAAAATTCGGTATTATGTATAGGCATTTTTTAAACGCGTTTGTTAGATTCTCCGCTAAAACAAATTTCCACTAGGCATTACGTTAAAAAATGACAAACGGGAATGAATTCAATAGCTACAAACTTAGTGAACTGGGTATTTTTTAAATGCCCGACTGTGTCATCGAAATTTAACAAAAATTGCCATTAAATACGTTTCCATATGGCATTATGCCGAATTTCTACTAGGCATCGAAACGAAAGTTACGCAAATTTTTGTGCCATTAAACAAATGCCGTATGGAAATAGACTTAATGACTATTATTCTGATTGTAATGACGCAGTTACTTTTTTAATTTTGTAAATTAATGTATGTCATTTAATGCCCAGTGTAATGCCGGCATAAGGCTGGTTGATAAATATTTTATTTCAATTTTAAAGGCTTAATTTATACGTCAAAGAATTAAACCCACAACCAGGATATAATTGGCCTTTTCAGAAAGGATTATTGCCAATCTGAACACTTTAAATTTTGCAAGAGTTATTGAGTTAAGAAATATTAGATATTATAAAGCTCGCTCCGAATTTTCGTTAGATATTGAAATTTCTGACATTAACCCAGCAAACATTGCGGATATTTACCGATTAGAGAATGATTGGAGAACTAGCCACATTCCAACGTTGATCTCTAATGGTATTCGAATATGAATTTCAAACTGCTGTTTTGTTTTATTAAATAAAACGCTTTGTTGTAAAATTTGTATTAGCTGTATTTGCAATAAAATAATAATGAATTATTTTAACTTAAAAATAATTTATGATTCATTCATTTGGAATATTGCTTATTTAGATTTATTTGAATTTCCGTTGTTTCTCTAATCGTTCTCGAATCGAATTCTAATGTAGTTCACTAACTTCGTTTACCCTAGCTATCTAATGTAGAGATCCAAATTTCTCTGACGTTAAAGACTGTGTTTGCTAAAAGAAATTAAATGGAATTTTTAGCTACAGAAATAACTTTTTTAACTTCTAAATTCGCGGTTTTATGGTTTTAAAATTTGTAAACTGAGTTTTATTATTTAGATTTATCTTATAGTGCTCCATTTCTGGAAATACAAAGCGAATCCCCCTTTGCTATCATTTGAACTACAACAAATCTATATAAAAAAGAAATCTCGTTAAAATTTAAGAGCTTGTTAAATGTGCTTCATTAAACAATTATTACCAAAGACTCATAAATAACAAGCTAATCAGTTTTATAAATATTCTAAGTACATACATATATACTGAGAACATATTTTTTCAAAAACCCTTTCTTAATTTAATTACTTTGCCTTCAATCCCGGATTATGTATATCTAAGTTAGTTTATATATTTGAGTCCAAAAACATGCCTTAAACAGTTCATTTATTGCCCGATTCAGGTTTTTCCTAGTTCTAACTTCACTCATTCTTTATTTTGAAATTATTTAGTATGAAAAAAAGTTAAACTTTTGATTGAACATTTTTTACCATTGATACTCTCTATCTTTCTGTTTCCGCTAACATCGATATTGTCTAACGTTTTCCGCCTACTTCAACACTTCTACTTCTGCTCCTCTGCTCCAACTTCCAAATTAAAAAAAATAATGAAATCAACTACTACTCCAACATCTTGCTTGTATTCTAACGCGCTATTGGTTGTTTTTATTCGTTTAATCGTTTAAAACCCTTCTAATACAACGTTGTTTCTGTTTCCAATCAACCAAACAACCAACCAACCAATCAATCAACTAAAACCAATTGAATCAATTCACCCAAAAACGCCAGGCTCTATTTTGTCAGGTAAACAACAGCATAAATTAGCGTCAAGCTATCAAGCAACAACTTAGTTACCTAAAAGCGTCGCTCGTTCGTTCGTTCGTTCGTTCGTTCGTTCATTCGTTCACATTGCAACTAAAATATTCGTAAAACAAACAGCATCCAAATTTGAATTGATTTGAATTTGTTATATCGTTGTAAAAATTGTCAATTGAACGATATCATTAGTTGATTCTTGTTTCTATTTACATATTTATGCAAAAGCTCATTAACAGACACTAGTACCAACAAAAAATACCACAAAGATTGTACATATTACGCTAGCTATTTTAGTGCAAACTAACATTAAACAACAGCAAAACAAACTCAACTCAACTCAAATCTAAAGCGTCGTGTCGTCCAATGAAACACATGTTTTCATGTGCCGTCTCTTTTCTATTGCACCATAATTTTTCTTAAACAAAAAAATATAAATACATACACTTAATATATCTGCAATATTATATGAATATGTATCAAGAGTTGCTATATACATATATGTATATGTAGTAACCCCATCACACTGTACTCGTACAAACATTTAGCTCAGTATACAATCACTAAACGTTTTAGCGATCACCTGTCAAATATACATACATACTTAATTACGAATGTATAAACTCGTAAGTGTAACGCTGAAAGGTTTTTAACCTAACCACAAGCGGTCGGTAACATGCTAAAGTTTTAATCTAGTAACCCTTTATTGATGAACTCATTTAAAGTTTGAAACGAAAAACAACACGTCAAGCGCATTTCATGCCCACGATTTTTTTCACCTCATTTCCCTCCATTGGTGTCTATGCACTATTCGCCCAATCCATTCCATTTCATGAATGCTGCATTGGTTATTGAGTTAATTTAATTGATATATCAAGTCTTTCAAAATAGTGTTTAGTGTTTGTAGCACGTATTTAGTATTAATACATTGTAGAATTCTTTTGAGTTAAACTCGGCTTTAATAGGCTTTTTTTTTGCATTTCTTAATCTCATTTGTGTTTTAATAAATTTCATAGCGTGTGCACATCAAACATTTAGGTATATATGTATAACATTTATTGTTCATGAAAATCACTCCTCGCTCACTTTCGTCCTTCATTTCTGTATAGAGAGCGATTCGCTCGTCGCCTGAAATGGTGTTGAAAACACTTACGGATGGAATCGGCGTCGAGTACATAAGTCCCAATATTGCTGCTTTGTATTGCAAACAGCGGTTATGCATTGACGTGGCGGCAAAGCTGTAAAGCATAATCGTAACTCAATCAAAACCAACTTTCGTTGTGAACAATCACGTTAGATCGGTAACGATTAACTTGGTGATGCGTTCAAGAATGCCAAAAAGCAATCCGTATAACGCCTTCGGCGGCATGCGGTCAAGTATAGATACTGGGTATCAGAATTTAGTGGTTTTCTGGAAAATAACTGAACACTAGCGGGTAAAAATATACAAAATATACATTGTGATTCCTGACCCCACGAGTTGAGAGATGGCAAGTGCAGCTACTAACCGCAGTTGTACCTGTCTGCACAGTATCGCACTCACTTTGATCACTGCTCTTTGAGTGAAAAACACGGAATTTGGTGAGGCTGTCTAATGCTAAATAATATATACATTCGCGTAAATTACAAGTGAGAGAAGCTTTTCTAGAAGGCATGCAGCGGAGCATAATTTTTAGCTCTTTTTGGGTAAGCCTTTTAGAATGGCTTCACGTAAGAAGACCTACCTGTCACCAGAACACCACCTCCATGATGAGCAGTTTCTGGTTGGGAGCCACAGATGTGGCCACCCAAATAGACAGCAGCTTGCAGAGGAGCCCTCGCCAAGGCACGTCAGGAGGCATCTATATGAACTGACGGACGAAGTCCAGAGGTTCATTAAGCAGCCTCTGGACCCGTCAGGCACACAAACACCGGACATTGACGCGACGGAGCTCCATCTGCCTCGGGAGACCAGAACAACAATAGCCCAACTTCGCTCTGGCTACTGCAGCAGGCTAAATTCCTACCTGAGTAGGCTAAATGCGGATGTGCCGAATTAATGTCCGGCATGCGGAGAGACCCCTCACGTCTCGAAACATCTCTTCGCATGCCCGGAAAACCCTACAACCCTAACGGCGTCGTCCCTGTGGACCGACCCCATAGAGGCTGCACGCTTCCTGGGGCTGCCGTTAGTGGAACTCGACGACAACGACTGAGATATCAACCGATATGGGCGGGGTTATTGTAGCCGCTACAACAACAACAACAACAACAACAACCTATATATTATTATCTCCGGGGTTATATTACGTCTGCTTTGAAACTAACCTGTGACCCACCAGTGGTGATACAAACCTTAAGTGTGTGACTGCGACAGGTTTCATAGTGCACAAATATAAAAACGCAATTACTGTTTATTGTTATTGTTATTTTTTGTTTTAGACGGTTGTTTCCCCTCTAGTCAAGTGAATTGACGTTCACTCGAGGTGTTTCCCTGGGGCAATCTGGTAATATAAAACCGACTATTGTGAGTTCGATCGTTTATGATAGCCGTTGTCTCCAAAATGTCCACAGCTCGCAAGATATTTAGTCAACGATATTTAGACTTTACAGAATTGTTGAATATCTTTGTCAAATAGCACAACTTAATTCATTAATATTTTATTAAATTAGGGCATGAGCAACATACGTGAGTGGAATTGACACTCATTTGTCTGTCTTATTCAATCCAATTAATCAATATCACTTTACGTAAACACCAGACGATTATCTAGCGTTGACTTGTTTATGAACAAAGCATAAAAAACAGCCCTCAATCAGCAGACTGCTCTGCATATACATACATATGTATACTTGTAAATAAATAGGCCAGAAACTCATTTACAAGCGCACAATGTGTCGAGTGGAACAAGATAGGTGAACAAAACTCATTCCCGGATTTCTAAAAAAAGGGTAATTTATTAACATAAAGGATATCCCCAAAGCCCTGACTGAAAAGTTATGTTTATGTCCTAAATTCTACTGTGGAATATTCTGGTAGATTTTTTATAATTAAAAAGAACTCTCATTGTAGCAATGTGTAATTTTGTATGAATTCTTAATAATGTCTAATATTTACGGTGATATATATTACATCTATTCTACTAAATAAATACTGTGAACTATTTATGATACTGTGAAGATTGGGTTTGAAACACATGAAACAATTATATATACTTTTTATATAATTTTACACCATTGAAGGACCAAAAGTAACATGTCACTTCGTGTCACCGGGCTAGTTTTGAATATATCCTATCAGCATCATTTCTGTTTATAAAAACATTCAAGTACACTTTATACAGCAAAATAGAGTACAACTTTTCTTTTCAGAGCGTGTTCATTATGTTACAAGTTTAATATTTTACGAAGAATGGCTAAAGGTCGATAAATGTGATAGAAATGTGAGAAAGCCTTTCCTAAGAAAAATTTTTTCTACTTATAACTGTTGAAAAATCGCTAGTTTTTCAACCAATTTTTTTCCACAAATGCATAAACAACTTAAAAATATACTTGCATACATATATGAGTGCAGCCCGAAATCAGCATCTTAAATATACCCCAAAACGATCCGTAAATAATTTTGTACATCTAGTATGTTCTGCACGGCACACTGTGCCTCGGCTATTGATATATGTATCTACAACCGCAATATGATATCCACTGTCTGTGTACAACCACTGGTGGCTTGTGGTCATTGTACTATTTAAGAAAAGCCAGCACTACTATTAATAAACAATAATTATGGAGTGAATGAAGTGCTACATATAAGAAAACAATTGCCGGTCGTAAAGCTGCTTTTACATGAGGCGATTTTTTGACTGGCGATAATCGCCTGCAAAAGTTGACTTGCTGTCTACTTTGAGGCAAGCGATTTTTGAATCACCATTTACACGAGCGTTTTTTCTGGATCAATGTAGAATCGGCTAGAAAATCGCCTCATGTAAATCCAGCTTAAGCATAAGCATTCAGATTATCTATCAAATACATTTGTATGTACATACATACATACATAGATACAAACTAACTATGTAGTTTGCAGTCATTATGAATATGGTTTAAAATGAGCTATCATAAATTACCAATGAGCAATTTCAAATATGATAGACTACAAGCGGTCAAAAGCCACAGTTTTTCCGCAAGCCTAATACTGTAACGCAATACCACCACCCACTTACCAATCAACTCAGTAATTAAAATGTAATATGGCAGTCAGACGATATTAACTCACTCCAACTCTTGTTCGGAAGTTGTTACCTAAATTGTCCATGTTTTTATCCATACATTTTTTCTAATTTAAAAACGTTTCTCATTTTACTTTACGTTTATACGTATGTAGTCGTACAATTTTCTATTATGATGTTATTGATTTTTCTTCACATACATTTAGTTTGCTGTTAGTTAACCACACGCTAATGGCAATTCACACATCGATGTAAATAAGCGACATTTACATAAACTTCTTCATTTTCCCACTTAAACAGTTTCGAATTTTATTTACATTGCTAGAGCATACATATGTCAGTTAAATGGCTGTCAAAAATAGGCATAGCCTAATGCTAGTATAGAAGTGGGAAAATATAAGCATTTATTGTTGTGTAAGGCAGCAACCCCAAACCCATGATTCAATAATAGAAAGGTTTTGACATCTCACAAACTGTTGACTTTGGGTCTCTTGCCGTCACAAAGTTGGATGTTATTAATGGCATCTCCGCACTACAAACTTCAATGAAATGTGATATAGACGGACTTTCTTCATACCTACTCAAGAAATGCTGTTCATCGTTTTGTGTGCCGTTGAAATACATTTTCAATCTTTCTTTATCTCAAGGTATCTTTATTGATCGTTGGAAAGTTGCGCCGATTACGCCAATTTTTAAATCAGGCAACAAAACCGATGTGACGAATTACAGACCTATTTCTAAACTTTCTAACTGCTCAAAACTATTTGAAAAAATTGTCAAAGAGAAATTATTCGTTGCTATTAAAGAAATAATTGACCCGCATCAACATGGTTTTGTCTGTGGTCGTTCTACAGTCACGAATCTCGCTTCTTTTTCTCAGTTTTGTATCTCATCGCTCAAAAGTGGATCGCAAGTTGATGTAATCTACACAGATATCTCGAAGGCCTTCGATACTGTTACTCATAGTATCCTACTGCATAAGCTGGAACGGTTAGGGTTCCACTCAACATTTTTAAGCTGGGTTAGTTCGTATCTCTCCAATAGAATCTCTCATGTTGAAATTGAAAACACTAAGTCTTACTCGTTTATCGCCACTTCTGGGGTTCCACAGGGTAGTATCCTTGGCCCAATTCTTTTTCTTCTCTTTATTAATGACATTGGATCTTATTTAAAGCACTCAAAGTTTTTACTCTATGCTGACGACTTAAAAATTTTTAGACGCATTACTTGTTTGTCGGATGTTCCGTCTTTACAAGACGATCTCAATAACCTGGCTAATTGGAGTACTCGAAATAAGTTACCTCTCAATATTAAGAAATGTTTTCATATGACTATTTCTAAAAACCAAAACTTCATTAGGTCCACATATTCTCTTTTTGATGCTAGCCTGTCTACTGTTCGTGAATTTGTGGATCTTGGAGTGATGTTTGACTCGGGGTTTACCTTTGTTAATCACATTAACTATATTATCCCTAAAGCCTATTCTAACCTAGCCTTTCTTCGCCGCTATGGAAGGGACTTTAAAGATCCGTATACCCGGAAAATTTTATTTAATTCTTTAGTACGATCAAAATTGGAATATGCTTCCTTAATCTGGAATCCGATCTACTCATCTCATTCCTATAGAATTGAAAGAGTGCAGCGGAGCTTTATTCGTTTTGCTCTCAAACCACTTAATTTCACTGCTCCTTTGCCACCCTATTGTGCCCGTTGTATGCTAATAGGGATGAAGTCACTTGAATCGAGAAGATCCATTCATTCGCTGATGTTTGTTTACGATATCATTTCTGGTCTTATTGATTGCCCGGAGCTACTTGAGCTGATAAGCTTCAATGTTCCGCAACGAACACTACGCTTTCACTATCCGTTTCATGTCAAGCTAATCAAAGCCAATTACCATTATTTTGATCCCATTGCTAGAGCTCTCATTGAATTCAATCGAATATTTAGTAGCCTTGATCTAGATTTTGCACTCCCGAGATCTCGTTTTGGCTCAATGATTGAATCCCTATATTCTTAGTTATACATTTTTAGTTAAGTTAAACTTGTGAATCTCGTCTGTAAGGTTTATATAATCATAGACTCAATAAATGAAATGAAATGAAATGAAATGAAATAAAACAGTCTTCTCGCTTCCACACATAAAATCGGCTCCTTTACTTGTGCAGAATGGTGCGTACTCTACAGTTTCTAATGATATTAGTAGTTCGCCTTCGTTTGCGTAATTTTCTAGAGCAAGTGTAGAAAGCGACCGTTTAGCTATAAAATAACCAAAAATACCGATTGATTGAACTTTTTACGCTGATTTGAACGATACCAAAGGATATTCGGCGCAGGTAATAAATAAAGAAGATATAAGAGATTTATTTGCTTTATTTATTTGTATTTTTTATTATCACTAAATTGTTGAAACCCAAAAGTAGATAATGACAAAATATGTAATATCGAATTAAAGGTAATAACTTGTATTTTCTAAATAATATTAATTACTTTACCATTAATTGTGCAGTTTTTTTCAAAAAAGGTTATTTCATGAAAAATAGCATTTGTTCGTTTTTTAGTGGTTTTGGGTTAAAAATACAAAAAGCTATAAATTATGTGCATCAGCTGAAAGACAAATCAATTATCTTGGTGGTGACGTCATTAATTTTTTAATCGGTTATATAGTTCATAAGATATTAATATTTAAAAAATCTAAAAACTGAAATTTAACCTTCTAGAACGTCTTCATTTTTCACTTGCGCCAAATGATTTTGGCATGGTTGAAATGAGCATAAAAAGTTCTATTGATCTGCATTTTTCGTTTTTGCATAGCTGAACGGTCGGTATTCTAGATTTCTTCCAGCAAATGACGAATAACTGAAATCAAAAATGCATATTTTTATGTATTGTTTAGTATTTCCATTATAACACCAAATATATTGCAAATTCGCATAGAATTAATAATACACCTTTACTTCTAATTGTATACTTTGCGTACTTTTTGTAGTACCTTTCTACTACCGTTTTCGAAAAAGGCGATCACATTCTTTTCCTTTCTCCTACTTCCAAAATACAAATATAGGTAAAGGCATGATAAAAATATAGTAAGGTAGAACCGCTGAGAGTCACTTTTAAAATTCTTGACGTTTCCAAACAATTTAATTTTTAAATTTACTCACACACACATTTTCATTTTCAATCTCAAGCAAAAACAATTTCGAACAATTTCAATTTTTTATTTTCACTTTTATATGATTTTAAAATGTTGGCAAACTTCAAAAAAAAAATCATGGCCGACAAATTGAGGGAACGGTTCTACCTTGCTATGTTTTTATCATGGGTAAAGGAGTGTCAAATTTTAGCTGTCACAAATTACACAACCTTGTATTATTTAATCATGCCATGATGAATTGACAATCTAAACGAACTGGATTTTATAGAACCAACAACCAAAACGGATTTTTTCGTCGTTGTGCGAGTAGCGGCTTTACTGTAATCTATAAGTTTTCCCTGAACAGAGGAGCGTGGAGCTTCATAGTTTTTAGTTAAAACGATTTTTCTACACGACTGCTGAGTGGAAGATCGACCTATCTCGGCAGCCAGTTCGAACACGCCCTATCTCAAAAAACTTTTCAAGAACGCCCTATTTCAGAATTCGTTTCAAAAATGCCCTATCTCAGCTGCCGATTTAAAAACGCCCTATATCAACCCATTTTCAATACATTTTGAAGTAAGATAGGGCGTTTTCGAACTGAATTCTGAGATGGAGCACTTCATATCAAAGGTGTTTGTCCATTGTCCATTGTCGTTGAATCCCTTCGACACCTCGCCTAAAATTATATTATTCCAAATCCGACGATTGACGATTATGACCAAATAAATAGCCTGCGAAAGGATAACCCAAGAGACTTGCAGACTCTAGCTCCCCTCTGCACTTACATACTTACACTGATTTTAGCCCATTCAGAAATTAAAAGTCTTGAAAACTATAACAACGGGTGGAAATCCCTGGCATTCATAGGACGGGCGGAGTTTGTGTAGGTGGTACCAGTATCCAGTGGTTCTAGTACTGGAGCTCGTGCTTCAGTTCGGTCGAGTCTGGTACAGTCTTCCGCAGTATCCAGACCTTAATTAGGCCAGAGCTACGTGAGTCTCGCGGCAGCAGAAGCTTTTTTGCGATGGGTGGTGGCTCCGATTACGACGTTCATGAGTCGAAAGTTCTTGAAGTTGGGTGGTAATGGAATGAACAGAAAACTTGCATTTAGAGGCAACCATATACTTATGAAGCCGTGAGAGCAGAAGCGGCCTAATCCCCAATTTCTTTGTTGTTAAAATGTAATGCAATGGGGTATAGTCGTTGTGCTAGGTATGCAGTTACAGTTGCACGGCTATACTCAATCCCGACTCTTGCGTCCTCGTTCGCGCACTCTGGGCAACGTGAGCAACCCATGTGCGAGATGCGGTAAGCAATCCGAGTGGAGCCTTGGGTCACAGCAGAAAGATATGGAGCTTTTTTCGGCCCACTCTGACTTATTGGGTTTAAGGGCTCACTGAAGTCTGCAGCGTCTGTTCACCAGTAGGTGCTACTGCAAGGGGGTGTCTGTCTTGGAGCAAGCGGCTCGATATATAAGCGTGTATTCGGTTGCGAAACCCCGCCCCCCCCGTGCCAGCAGTGGGTCGTGCGCTGGGTTTGGGACCCGCCATGTAAAAACAGGCTCCAATGAAAAAGGAGAACAAAGCCTCGACTGAGACCCCCCTTTTGATGACGACCACGGCAAACGTTTAATGGACTACGATTTGAGGGCATGCACCTGGAATGTGCGCACCCTTAATGGGGAAGGTGCCTCTGTCCGGCTGGTTGATGTCCTCGTAAGGATAAAATCTGAGCGCTTGGACCGCTCATACGAGCGCCACCCACGCCATGATATTAAAATCGTGCTTGGCGACATCAATTCCAGGGTGGGCAAGGAAGGGACCTTTGGAACCACCGTCGGAAAGTTCAGGCCCCACGGCAAAACGTCCGACAACGGACTGAGGCTGATCGACTACGCCGGGTCCCGAAACATGGTAGTATGTGGCTGTCTCCAGATCGAAAAACGAGAAACCAAATCGATCATGTTGTGGAATGCATGCTTCCTGTGTTTTAGACGTACATAAAATGTGCGCCCAACAATGCAAGGAAAGTTTAGCGTCGAAAAGCTGCAGTCACAGCAGCTAATGCATTCACTACTTGACTCCCTTGACTCCCACTTGCTCTCAGAGAGCACTCTTAAAAAAAACCGACATATGCGAGCACTGGCACCATATTTCCCGTTCATTAAGTACCGCCGCCGAAGAAGTAGTTGGATTTCAGCGAGTCCAAAAGAACAACTGGTAAGAAGAGGAGTGTCAAGAAGCTGCAGTGAAAAAGTTGCTGCCTACAGGGCCAGCGCGAGCAATTTTTATAGCGCGTCGTGATTTTTGTCGGTTTTATGGTACAAACTCTAACTATACAAATTGTGTTTGATGAAAACCTGCTTGGGCTCCGGGGAAGACTTTCATCAAATTCGCTTGGCACTCAATGTGTTAATCATTAAATTTTATTTACATACATTTCCTTTATCCAACTCAACATTTAATCGTTGTTAGCGTTTCATACTCATCTAGAGCAATTTTGTTGTAATTCAATTTTAGCCAACTATTTTTATATGTTTCCATTGAAATTAGTTATACATAAATAATAGCGTGAGTCGAAAATCCGCTTTTTTAGAATTTTGATGCGTAATAGCAAAAATATGGTTAATTATGCTCTAAAACAATCTGTGTGAAAGATGACAATTTTTGGTCAATATCTTAGGCTCGCCAAGGTCCATCAAAGTTCAAGTGCTAAAAAGTTTCTTAGCTTACTTCGATTCTCTACACAAAAAAAGGTCCATATACCAAATTATGCAGGACTAATACTTTCGAAGATACTTGCAATTTTAGTAAAAAAAATTATTAATTAATTTTTATTTTTAGAGCATAGTGAACCAAATTTATGCTATTACGAATCAAAATTCTAAAAAAGCGGATTTTCGGCCCACGCTAATACATAAATAGTTGCAATAGCATAGGCGTTTGAGTATGCGCATTGTTTTTTTTTTTTTACTTGTAGTCACATGTTTGCAGCATTTGTAGCTTTTATATAGTATCTGCATAGCCACATTCTACCGTTATAATTTCTAGTTAAATAATACTTAACACTATGTATCTTCACATAAAAATAATAAAATCGTTTTCAACACGCACTATTCACATTGAATTGTTGTTGTGTGCCTTTAGTTTGTTATTGTTGTTGTTGTTGTTGTTGTTGTTGCTGACTGACGCAGTGCAGCGCAACAAAAAATGATTTTAGTTTAGTTTTTTGTGTTCCTACCACACTCTACAATCAAAATGCATATATAATTACTCCATAAATGTATGTATGTATCGCCCTGAATGCTTTGCTCATTAATAATATACAAATTGTTTATGTAAATATTTCTTGCCACCTTTTTGGGAATGCAGCGCGTCCAACATTCTTAAATCTGAATTTGAATTTCAATCAACGCAATCCGCCAACCAAGCGTAGGTGTTAACCAATGTCTTTATGCAAAAACAAAGATAAAAGCCGAATATGTCTTATGTTAAAACATAAATAAATGTTTATTTTTCTAACTAAAACTATTAAATTTTAACACATTTTCGTTTTAAGAATCTATCACTTACTTGCTAATTGGCATTTATTTATTTATAATACAGCTTCACCGGCTACTAGCAAGCTACTGGGCATGCGCATGACCACGCTTCACGAAGAGCCACTGGGTGTTCATCGCGCGCTCGCCGAAGAGCCCGAAGACAGCTACAGCGATTCGGAGTATACCGCCGAGTATGAGCAGGAAAAGAACCAACAGAATAACTATCATACACGCTCACGGCTCACAGCCTCAAAAACAATGGACTCGTTCATGGATGTCAGCAATCATTCAAATAGCAGCTACTTGAGTTACACGTCCAGCGCCAATGCGAATATGAAGCATTTAACCGGCCTGGCAACGCCCAGCATGAGTTCGTCAACATCGAGCGGTTATGGATCGCAGGTAATTTGTAGGAACAACTTTTCTGCATCACTGAAAAAGGCACGAAAGGACACTTTTGGAAGTGCTATTTAATGCCCCATTTCTTTGCTCTCGAATGCACCACCATACTGAAATTCAAAGTGTGACATTTTGTTCTTACAACAGCACTGAAAGCGTTTCTTATTAATTTTTTCGCCTATAAAATTTCCAAATTGTCATTCAGTGCCTTTTTTAATGTTGATCACGAACTTTCTTAGTTAGGAGTATTTATTAGCAAAAAGATTTCAATCTCATTTATTTTTTTGCAGGCGGTATCGTGCAGCAATTTAACAAACGATGACATCGCTTCTATGCGTTCAATGAGTATTGATGAGACACCAGGTAAGTTGAAAATTAATTGACCGAATCACACCGGCACCCCAAAAAAAAAGAAGTGTCTGTACTTTTGATGAGACCAAATCCGTAGTCGGTTTTGGCTTAACACCCTTAAATTTGCGAGTAAATTTTCACTATTTCGCGCGACAAAATACATAAAGATAAGGCGCCTCATCATGAGAATAAACAAACTCTTTTGTGCCAGTGTTATCGAATAATAGCATATTTCCACCTCAATATTAACTGCAGTTAAAAGCTCTATTTCAAAAATCTTAAGCGTTTCCAGAGCACTGAATCATTTCGAAATGGAATGGTTTGCAAATTCGGAACTATTTATATTAGTTTGTTTTTGAAATTACATTAAGAAAGACCACTTCATACAAATCAGCGTGCAAAAGTCGAAAGATTCTGACCTTGTTATTAAGAGAGAAGTGGGATCAGAAGCAAAGGAATATATAACAGGGGTATTCGCTGATTTTGTGGGCGCTTTAGACAGACGACATGAAGTGGATGCAACAATCAAAAGATCGACCCATTTCGTGTTGTGTTGTTGTAACAGCATACAAATTGCCCAAATTACTGCGTGAATGTCAATCGGACAATAATTTGTCACAACACCCCCACCAACAGTGAGAGCTGCGGCTTCGTAAACGAAAGAAGCTCCAACGACCACCCGCAAACCATACTAGGCCAAGAAGCCTAAGTTTAATGTTGATAGAGTGGTCTTAGCACAAATACCCTTTCGACCTATCCGTTAAAAAATTCGCTACTTCCTTCATTTAGTCATCCCGCCACACCCAAACGCAGTACTCTGTGTAATCAGGGATTAAATCGAAACTTTCCAGAACTTCGTAGTGCCCAGTCTTTGCGCTTGTTAACCGCCCGGTTTCCCTTAATCTGATAGCAGTTCGTGCTGCGAGAATTCCGCCTGCACTGTCGGCAAGCACTATGTTCAGCATAATGCCCTTTACGGCAGCCCGTGGTCTAGCTGTTAAGCTAGTGCAGCTGTGTTTAGTGAATTCCACCAGACAAAGGAGCTCTGTAAAACATAATAGGTTTAACTAAGGGATCGTAGAACCAATAAAATTCTTGGGGCGAGAGAAGAAATGTTGTATCGGCACTACTGGTGCTGAATGACATCTTGAGGGTAACTTTAGATTAAATCGGTGAACTTTTCAATACTTAAACGTGCAGTCTTCTAACTGTAGCATTAAATCAGTTACTTATTACATTACATTTTGTTTAAATTTAATTTTTATCCTTACCTTTTATACTTTTAATTTTTAGACTTTAATTCAAATTCACCACCTAACCGCCAGGCGCGATTCAATCCTTTCCTAAAAGACATGCCAAAATCAAATGGCGCTAAACAACAGCAAGCTCAATCAACGACAGCACATTCGGCGTTTAATGAAAATCAAAACGAAACGCCACACAAGCAATCAAAATCAGCACCAGAAACCATAGCAGACACAGAGCCAGCTACCGAAATCATTGCAACATTCAATGACAATGACGCCAACAACACAAAAGCAAAGCTGCCAAACACTTTACCAAAAGCACAATATACCGCTGCCAATGTCGTTGCCAATGCCGACGCAAACACCAGCGTCGCAGATGTCAGCGATTACATGGCAAATACCATAAACGATGATGATGTTGTTGAAATTAAAAACAACAATAACTGCGAAGCAACAACTACAGCAGCTATGTTGAATAGTAATCACAATAATAGTGAGAACAACAAAAATACAACAGCAAAAATAATTAGTAACAACATTGCTACAGACAATCAAAATGGCAATGAAATGCTGAACACTGCACCAGCGTTGTTGGCGGAGGCTGAACAACAGCCGTTAGAGGGTAATGGCATTGTACGCGGTCAGCTTCCGGTTGGGAAAGTTGTACGTCGTAAAAAGACACCGCCACAAGGTGGCGTCAATGTTATGTCCAGTAGTGTTACAAGCACGAACAACAATGGCGGTATGTCGCGTTCACAATTACAGCGCGCTTCGGTGGCACAAATGGAGGGCATAATGACGGCATCCAACGATCGGCTGGATGTGTCAATGACAGGCAGCATGGAACTGGATGCAGGTATGTGAAAGAGTTTTGGTTTTGGCGGGATAAAATTTCACTATGTTAATTAAGAACAAGACGCGATATTAATTCGTGCGAGCGTACTCGTTTTATCATCAGTTATGATATTTATGATATCATAATGTAGAACAAAGAACAACTACGATTAGGAAACGAAATGGATAACAAGTAATTTTTAGCAAAAAAAAAAACCGACTTCAACTCTCATATAAAAAAAAAATATGTGTATATATATCTCATGATCCACTGATCGGATCTTAACCAGATTAGTATGGGATCACCTCTGAGACACTACCTTTCCGATGCAAAAAGAATCGGTTGACGTGGTCCAAAGTTATGCGGTAACATACAAAAAAAAAAAAAAAAAATATTCCGACGAACTGATAACCTCCTCCTTTTTTGGAAGTCGGTTAATGACATCGAATCCAATCGCTATGGTGAAACATATCTACATATGTATATTCAGCGACTCTAAATAATAGATACTTTTTGATTTTGAAACCAATACGGTCAGATTCGGATTCTGCCCACCAAAATTCTTCAGAAATGTATGTTCGTGTTTCTCACAAATCGAGTAAATTTTCCGAATTCAAGTGTAAGTGGAATGAAATGTGGTAATAGCAGAAAAATTAAGATCCCATCACACGTTTTCGGCTCGAAATCGGTTTGAGAAGATTTGCAGAAATCAGAGAAGGGCCGTACCAAAAAATCGATAGGAAATTCATTAAAAATATCGATAATTTTACTAGAAATTTTTGCTTTACATATATTATAAAATGGATACTCAGTACGGATATTCGTGTATACAGTAAAAATCCGGATATCCGGTTAATAATATCTGTTCATTTGTTTATATATACAAAAAAAATGTCCGGTTTTTGCTCTAAAGTGGACATTCGATGCGATCTCTGGATGTAATGATTACGAAAAATATGTACATCGATAACATACCTAGATATATTTAAACCCTCTCAATAATGAGTAATCTATTACAAAGATCGATAAAAATGTTGATAAATGTATCGATGCGTTGATTAGGCTCTTTCATTTTATGTATAAAACTTACGATGAGTAAAATATATCGATAAGTGCCTACATATCGTCGTTTAAAGTACAAAACCGCGTATCAACAAAATGCAAAACCGCGTATGTGAGGTTGCATAAATTATTTTCTGAAGAGTAAAAACACTCGTATTTCAAAATGGTTCTCTTATTCTATAAAGTAATCGCATTTCTAGCTAGTATATTTCAGGACGAATGGATAAGGGTTGCGCCAAGAGTTTGTGTGAGCAAATCCAATTTTTGGCAGCAAAAGTCAGTTACGCGGTTTTGCAGAATGACGATACACGGTCTTGTACTTTAAACAGCGATATGTATGTATTAATAAATTGATAAATATCGATAATTAAATAAATATATTGATAACTTTATATATCGATAAATTTATCGGTAAGTTTTCTAAAAATAGTTTAATAGCATAAAATATATAAGCAAATAGATAAATATTTAGCTACAAATATCGATAAATAATTCAAAATAAATACCGCTAACGAATATTGTATTTGATAAAGAAACGCCTAATTAGAAAAGTATAAAAATGAAGCATTGCGAATGCCAAGTTCACTCATATCCTATTTTTATATATAATTTTCTATTAAAATATATTTTGTTATTTATTAAAAAGTTAACATCTAACTAAATTCGAATTTCACAGAAATCGAAGCTTCACTACCCGATTGGGTGCTGGTTGGTGAGTCAGTGCTAATACGGCCCTACAACACAAGTGGCGTAATTAGCTACATTGGTACCACACACTTCCAAGCGGGCACTTGGATTGGCGTCGAACTGGACACCCCGACAGGCAAGAACGACGGCACCGTACAAGGCATACAGTATTTCCAATGCAAACCCAAACATGGTATATTTGTGCGCTACGACAAGTTGATATTGGATAAGCGCGGCAAAGCAATGCGGGCCTATAAAGCTGAGAAAATTAATAGCAAAGGTAAGAAGGCATGATAATTATTTTACTGAATAATAAAAATAAAAAAAAAACAAATAAAAACATTATAAAAACAATTGTCTTATCTATGTTTCATTACGCCGCAGAATCGTCTATGACGCGCTCAAAGAGTCGTGGTGAATCTTTGTCCAGCGTCGGTGGCGCAACGTCGTCACGCAAATGATTATATCCAAAATGTTCGCATCAAATGCACCGCTGGGCTAATTGCAAGCAATCCACATTGGTGTCAGCAGCAACTGCAACTGCAACTGCAAACGCAACAACAACAACAAGCACTTCAACTGCAGCAAATGTAAGAGGCGCTGCTGCACCAACGCGCACATGCACCAAATTGCGTGCAACCAGCACAGCAGCCGCAGGAGATGTCACAACGGTGAGAGCTGCGGCTCAAGTCACCGGCATCGATGCGAACACGAGACGTTTTAAACGACGCTCAACAGCATTTTAAATGCAACGCAGCCGAAAACAAAGCAAGCAAAAAACAAAATTGCCACATAGCAGCATTGAAATGCCAACTGGATGTGAATGTTGCGTTGCTGAAATGCCGCGCGTAGCGTATATGTTAAACGTTCCCGAAAATGAATGATTTACAAAAGCAAAACACTAATGATTGATTTAATGAACGAACAAACGAAATGCAATTATAAACAAACATATATACACACATACATACATATAAAAAATATGTATTTGGAAATATGCTAAATAATCTAAAATGTGTAATTATAATGGTTAGTTTACACTCGATGTGCAACTCTCGATGTGGTGTCCCCTTAAATTACAAAATATCGAAATTTATTGTATGCAAAAAAAACACGTTCCACACATTCCCAAACTCCGCCCAGCCCCATTCCATCCAAAAACTCGCCAGATTCGTTAGAACGTGTTGCGCGTTGAACGAGCTGTCTTGGACAGTTAAAGCAGTTAAGAGAAATTATGCAATTAAATTCGATGTGTTAAATTGTGAAATTTGTAGGTTGGAAAATGCAATATCCAATTGGTAGTTTGTAGTACGCTTAACAATTTAAGTTTTTAGTGTGTATATGAAAGTGTTAAAGGCGCGCATTTTTTATCCTTTTTAGGAAAGGCTTTTGCATGTCGTTGGGCATTAAAATAATGAAAGGAACATTAGCACTGGTTGTGGAAGTTGTTTAAGTGTTTATTTTTTAATGAATGGTTGCATTGATTAGTGATAATTTGGTAAGTCGTGCACGTATATGCGCTTTTAAAATTTTTTATTTTTTTTGTCTTAAACGCAGTCTGCATTGTTTTATGGGTTTGCCTGCATTCCAAAATGTAAAAATACAAGGCATCAGTCATTTTCATTTGTGAACCACTGAACACGACTGAATGCTAGTTACAAGTAAGGCTGCGCTAGCTGGGCATTTTAATCTGCAATGCTTTAGGAATAATAATAAGGCTGTTGACCTAAACACTAGAATTGTTAAAGTCCGATGTTATGCAGACGGTCAAATAGTCCTGGTCACGTCACTTTTACTCTAAATTGTGTCATCTCTGCGCTCTTTGATCAATGGTTGATCGTATATCAAATGAGCAGCAATCTCTGATGTATTATTTAAAAACCGTTATTACTGCTTTCGGTACCATATGGGACACTACTGTCATTGCTGACATGTAATGGAGAAAACAAAATATTACAAAAAAGGATTCATTTTCAATAAAACAAGATTCCGACGTTTCCGGCAAGTTTGTGGACTTTATGTTGAAATGCAAAATTTTGTCTTACCGCTACTTTTTTGTGCAACGCAAAGTTCAAAAAAGCGAGACAATCGTTTGTATTAACAAGCATTTTTTACGCAAAAAACACAACTGACTTCAATTCTTTTTACAACATTTTTGGAATTCTGTTAATTTCTTATGATCCAATGAACGCATCTAAACCAAATGAGTGTGGGATCAAAGTTATACTAACCTCTTCCTTTGAACTATATGGTGGGGTAATACTCAACCAATCCAGGTTCAATCGGAGATGAAATGAAACACTACGCTTTATTAAAGAAACTCTAGAGCGACGGAGCCGGTGGCACGTCATTGGCCAGATGATAAGTCTGGGTAGTTCCGGTTACGTATACCCGACTGTCGGGGGAACCTCTTATAGGTGATCGTAACTGATGTCGGTCCCGATATACGGCCAATGAATGGTTCGGACGATAGTTTTTGACTGCGGTGCGAGTTGGTAGATAAACTTGCCTTCAGACAATGGTAACGGGTCGGTGAATGTCGCATTGGAGACCTACGAAGAGTGCACTTGGTCGAATGTCGTCTCCATAGTCGCACGCACACTATGATAGTAGGTAGGTGCTGGAAGGGATGGCGGCAGGTACCAGCTATTTCCGATCATGCTGAGCGGTAGAGGGTTACGCAGAGCAATGGCTCATACACAAGGCTACTTCTGCAACCTTTGTTGCGTTCTATCCCATTAAAGCCTTAATAATTAATTGGGTAATACAAAAAGTATCACCGTTAAAATTTTTCCATTCTACTCCTAAACGAAACATGTAGTGTTAAAAGTTTTCCATTTTGCCCGTAAAAGGAGCCAATAGCAAAATAAATCTACAATTGAGTTTTTTTTTTTTTACGAGTGATTCGGTGTCTGCCGGCTATTAATTTATTAACCGATTTGCCATAGGGCACCGTTCTCCCTAATAATTTTTGTTCTTAATTGAAACAATAACAACTGCCGACCAATCTAGCCCATGACCGTCTGCAATGCATTATATTTTTTTTGTAATTAACTTCCCAGACAAATTTCAGAGTAGTCTTTTATCACATGGACTACACTTTTGAAGAATCTGTATATGATGTATACCAAAGTTGATTGCACTGAACGTCCAAATTGAAACACATATCCAGCATGAGAGTTACGCGTTTTCCGTAAAAAAAAAACAACTTAGCAAACGACCAGTACACTCATAGATATATGTATGTCTATTGAGTTAGATATAAAAATGAAAACTACTTTCACTTTTGCGCTTAAATTTTCTTTGAAATATCAAAAACAGGGGTGAGTCTTCTCCTTTCTATTGTTGTCAGCTTTATAGTACGAGCTATTATATATCCTAAGCATATATTTGTTTTGAACAATTTTAATTAGTCAACCAAACTAAAATACTTTCAAAATTGAAGTCATCTTTTTATATCTCACACCACTGACCTTTATTTAAAATCACTTGATGAGACGTTACAGCCGCAATTACCCACCGTCATTGCGCTGTGTTTGCGCTGCATTAAGTATTGCTTTTAGCTACAAATTTCCAATCACTTACGAGATAGCCCTATAGGCTTTTATTAAACTTGGTATTAGATTTTAATATATTTTTTTAAGAATCACCCAAACATACAATTCGCCTTTTAAAAGTGCTGTAAATGTTTTGTTTCGTTGCAATATATTTAAGTAAAAACAGATAAGTATGTATGTGATTTATTAAATAAAAAGCTGTACACGGATGCATGCGTGCAGATGTTTTACCCTGGCGTGTGCGCAAACTGCCGTCGTATTTTTATTTACATATATGTATGTAGTTGCAGTTGCAATTGCACCCTCAAGTATTTATTGCGCAAATGCTTTCAAAACAGTATGCAGCGCGTTGCAATTATTTTTTTATTATTATTGAAAAAAATTTTAGGTAGCATATTTTAAGTGATTCCCTTTTTTGGTTCTAAGTAACTATGCAATTTTCATCATTAATACACTCGCTTGTAATGCCACAAAGTTAGCCAGGCGTTGCATAAACATCCATACCAGTATGTCTGTATGTTAAAGAGTTAAGCGATGCATATGCAACGCCTTAAATTTAGTTAGCGTTATGTTTTAAACAATTTTAAATAATGTGTATGTATAGTGTTAAAACTTATATTCATGCTAATTTAATTTCTATTAATATTAAATAGATTTTATTTAAATAAAAGAAGTTATATAAGTAAATTGTACATGTATCTACTATATTCTACTAGCTATTGTTCTTTTGATGTTATTTTAAAAGTTTTAATTTAATTTTTATCTTATAAATTCACTGTAAAATGTACATTTTCTTCTGCTTAATAGTTTATGTAGCCTTATTTTACATCATACAAATATATACACCTATAAATTAGCGCATTTATACATATACCTAATATATATACCCATATGTATATAAAATGTCCTAAGCGGTATGTCTACAAAGCTTAAATATTCCAAATGTGTAATGTATGAACAACAATCAAAAATTAATTAAAATAGTTTAAACGAAGCATTCAACTATACGCGTAAACGAACTAATTTAATGTGATGTATTTCTTAATTTGCCTTTAATTTTTGCAAAATAAAATATACATGAAATATTTAAAATATGTATTTTTCTTTTGTATTGTTATTTGTATAATTTTTTGTTTTCTTGTTTGTTATATTTGGTTTCATTCAAATTGGTTATTTTCATTAGAATTTCTTAATAAAATAATCTGGTGGCATTTTCATAAACAACTAAGTGACTAAGTTAGAAGGGTTGAATGTGGATTAAAAAAAGAATAAGCTGCCCTAAACAAATTTAATATTTTTAACAAGCTTCTAATGACATAATCGTTAAATGCCACAAAAATCTTGGCACTGCTAGCCAGCAATGTCGTGGCTTCGCAGAGAACATGGAGGCCAAAAAATTTTAGAGGGAAAACTATGACCAAATTAAAGGCTAATGCCTGGAACTAGCAGCAACGTTGAAGAGCTTCGCAGTCCTCTTAGCAAAGTTAAACCAAAAAAATAATTGCAGTTGTCTCCAGAATTGATGGAAACCCACGAGAGTCTTTCATAGACATGGAAATGACTGCAGCTGAGGAAGAACTGTTTGCAAATAGGATTACATATAAAAGGAAAAATAAAAAGTACATACGTATATAGAGGTGGTAATGTATTTTTAAAGAAAATTAAGTGCCCGAGAAAGTGATTGTTTGAGAGCAAAGCTCTGGGTAAACATAATTCATGCACAGTAGATGCGCGGAAAACGGCTTTAACTGAACTTGCTTGTTGTAGCTTACCCTGACGTTAACCTAGAGAAAGACTATTGCATTAACTAAAATTAACAAACAGCTTTTGCATAGAAATCCGAGCCAAGAAGGCTAAGAAAAAAGAAAGCAAACAAAAAACTCAATTGATCAACATAGAATATGTAGTAGAGAAGAAACAACACGTTTCTTTGAACTAATAACAACGTGCTGCGGTTTTAAAATTTCGAAAAATATTTAACAAAATTATTAGATAAATTATAAGGAGCAAAAACTGAAAAAAAAAACTAAAATGAATGTCGGAGAGAAATAAAGCTAAGTTGAAGTAACTATGCTGTATATTTGAGCGAAAATGCCACCATAAAAAGATAAGGAGTAACGAAATTTCATTTACAGCAAATTACATTACAGCAAGTTCTTCGATATACATAAGTACGCGTAATATTCCAGCAATGCAATTCAAACCGAACCAAAGAAAATTTACCAAACTATCAAAAAACATTTTTTGAACAAAGAAAGTATGGTGGTATCTTTTCACATAAAGCTCAGACTTAACAACTATAAACATACAAACACCCAATATAAATACACACCTATGTACATACACATGTACATATGTCTCCAGAATTGGCGGAAGCCCACAGACTACATACAGACTTACATAAAATATTTGTGTATAAAAGTGTATGTTCTGAAAACATAAAAAGACGATTGCTTCTACATACATACATACATATTTATGTACATGAACATGTGAAGTAACAAATTACATATATGTAAACAACCAAGAAATATTAAATAACAAAAACTCTTGTATCCTTGCCAGTCCTTTGACAATGACCAATCGACAGACAATATTAAATTATAATTTTTTCTTAAAAATATATACATAAATATGTTCTACTTTTGCCTTAAAAGACCTGAATGGCACACTCACACACATACACATAACTTATACCTACTACATACTCATATAAATACATACATACAAATAAAAAAAAACTTACACTTTTACTACAAGAACACGCATCAATTAAATATTTGACTATGAAAATAATACCTATGTACATAATTTATACATATACACAAATGTCCATCCAAATGAACTTCGTATCATGTCTGAGATAAGTATGTAATTATTAAACAATAAAATATACATCCCAAAAAAACATTTTACGCATACATACACCTCCTACATAAAGCCAGCAAAGAAACGTAAATTTTTCCGACAGTGCAGTTTAGTTCAACTTTCCGTGTCCGAAAACGAATAGAAAAGCTCCTACAGTTATTATCAATTTTCGTATTCGGAAAACGTTCGTCATTTGAAAGCAATAATTGTATTTTATTTGCTCAAGCTAAGCATTTGAAAGCATGTATGCGTAGTTGGCAGTGGCTGAGCGTGCAGATGAGTATGCCGCCATTTGTTAACTTCCAGAAGGTGCCGAATTCCGTCAGGCGCTTACTAATTTTATTTAATTTCTTTTAAATAATGAAAAAGTATCTGTGAAGTGCAGAAGGAAAGCAAATTGAACGAAAAATTCAATCAGATAAATTTCAGAAAAAACAGCCGAAAACATATCCGTTTCACATACTGTTGTCTGTACATACGTTTCTGTCGCACACTTTAGTGGGAAAACGCATCGTCAAAATATCCGGAAATGGAATCAGTAAACCGACAAAAATCCGCACTTCATCCACTTTTTTGTCCTCTTCCAGATCGGTTTCGGATCTTTTGCTGGCAGGGTAGGCATAGGTATATAGGTATATTAGAAAGCTTAAAAAAGTAGAGGTTGTTAAAAAAAAAACAAATTTTGTATTATTAGGTACCAAATTCACTACATTCATGTTTTAAAATATTTGCTGATTGAGCTTTTAGAAGCTCATTGTTAAACGCTATATCCGTGGAAACTCCTTTTTCATGAAAGCCCTACTTGAAAGCTCTTTCTACCAGCGTGAAAGCTGAAAGGTCTTCAAAGGGTTAAGGAAAAGAAACAAACACACACAAGGTCAATGACCTAAAAAATATCTCATTTAGAGTCAACGTTTCATAGGAGCTAAATCAATACAAACTTAATAATTTTCGCT
The DNA here is from genome assembly GCF_001687245.7 of Rhagoletis zephyria. Classification (NCBI taxonomy): domain Eukaryota; kingdom Metazoa; phylum Arthropoda; class Insecta; order Diptera; family Tephritidae; genus Rhagoletis; species Rhagoletis zephyria. The sequence continues at coordinate 38,394 of NW_016157113.1, forward strand.
ATTGTTGCCATGTGGTGAATATTTATTATTCAGCCGGTCTCGCAAATGTATTGCTCTGACATTGTATTCAGTCCCTTATGGATCTTCTAGGCCCTCTTTCTCTACGAGCAGCTGATTGCTCCTTAACTGCAAATCTCCCCAAAATGAAATTCATTTATCTGCCAATGAAAGCTATTTTTCCTTCATTATAAACCTGTAGCTTTTTAAGTACTTCGAAAGCTTTCACACTTTAAATATAAATCTGGCAAAATCATCATCAATTTGTTTAATTTATTTTAATTTTTCCAACCAAAATACTTCATCGTTGTAAGATAACAAAGCATTCGCCCATAAAATTGCTCACAACAAAAACAGTGCAACTATTGCATGTCAAATACAAGTTTACAAAAAAACATACATACGTACTTTATCAAGAAATTAAAGTTATTATACTTACATAGAATACAGGAAGAATTGCATGAGACACCGTTATGATATGAAAAAAATACGTAGTCTAAGAAAATATGCCACAAATTCTACACACATACATACATACATACGCATTTGAATCTTTCATTACAAGAACCACTACAAAGTTTATGCAAAAAATAAATAAAAAATATTTGTTACGTCTAAATACGTAAAATTATGCGAGTACGCCAATAACTTACATAGTTATGTAAGTATTTGTAAAATAAAATCATCAAATTTAACGGGCCAAAGGCAATGCAACAAAAGACATTTATGTATGTAGAATGTAAAACAAAAAACCAAAACAATTAAACAAATCTCATACAACTGCAAACAAAACGTCCAAATTTACGAAAAGCAAATGTAAACAAAAAAAGAAAATCACAAAACGAGAAATGCAAACATGCAATTAAAACAGTTATTAACTACTACATTGCATACGATATGTATAATTATTGTATTTTTTTATACACACTTACAAGAAATACTTGAAATCCAGAAGTAAAGAAAAACCAAACAGTAAGCGAACAATAACTAAATAAAAAAAAAAAAACCGAACTTAAATTATTTACGGCTAACAATGTAAAAAACTTAATGGAACTATGTCCAAACAATAATCATTTAACAAGTTTACACAAATTCTATGTAATTAAAATTATTTCAGATACTACCACAAAACTTCATTTGTTGCTCTTTGAGTGATTTAAAATATTCTAAAATGAAAAAATATTTTTTGAATGCAATATTACAAACTCAACATTTGAATGCACCACAAAAAACAGCACTTAACATACGATTGCTCCGATAAATACACACACACCTACGAATACACAGTTTGAATTTGAGATTTTAGAAATAATACTACATACATACATACATAGAACATAAAAGGAATGCCATTAATAAATAGAATAACAAGCATTTAAGAGTTAAAAAATAGCGTGGTAAAATGCCTTGCAGATGGGAAAAGAAAATAAGAATTGAAATGTGGAAGAGCAACCTATCGAGACAACACAAACAATTAAACAAAATAGTAGTTTAGTTCAGTGCAATGAAATAAAATAGCATTAAAGTAAATATTCAAGCTGATCTTGAATTTGTCTTAGTTTACATAGTTTAGGAAAAAGCAAACCCGAAATTTCGAAATCCCAAAAAAAAATAGTGAATAATAATGGTAAATCATTAAGAGAAGTTTTGGAAAATTTAATCCACATTTTTTTTTTTGTCCTGATATTCTCTAACATCGATTTTGAAATACCGAAATTATTAGTAATCATTAATACCACCATGCCATAATTATAAGCGCACCACCAGAATTTTAAAGTACAAGTTATAAGTAGCTGGGGCTTAGCATTGATTTTTGGCAATACTTTTTTTTGTTTTTTTTTTGCTCCAAATAAAAGTATTGTCGAGCATACTTTACATGGGAGAAAATGCTCAAGTTTGTTGATTTTCTTTTTATTATTGCACCAAGTTTGAAACTTGCATTTACATAGTTTTTGTTAAGGAGCAAATTATATGTTTTTTATAAAAAATAAAAAGAAAATAAAGTCTTAAAATTTTGTAAATATGTTGTGCGCTTATAATCATGGCACGGCTTGTATTAAAACCAATAGTTTATATCAAGAGTTAGATGAGGAGGCGCATGAAAAATTTTGGAAAAAAGAATTTCAATGCATTTAATATACACATACCTAGATATTCGAATGCATTTCATGCTAAAAATACTAACAAAAAAAAAATGCTCTATTTGGATGTGAAAAGCTTTCACTTAGCAGTGTTAAAAAAATACGCGTAGCTCAACTAGCAAATAGAAAAACTCAGTAAAAGATTATTCGCAACATAAACTCAACAGATTGAGAAAATTTTTAATAGTATTTCGAGTTTTCAATAAAAATTAATGCCACGAAAATTTAACAGCTAAAAACTTTGAAAAACGATTGAAAATGTAACATAACTTTGACAGTAGATTTGAGATAATTCACTTTCAAATTCTCTCATTAGTTTTATGGCGGCTTCTATTTCATGGAGTTACTAGGTAAATACTCCTTTCCAAGAGAAAATAGAATTGGCATCACTAATGCTCATCGCTGCATCATTTTTATAATTTGAACTAACAACTGATATTCTCTCATTTTTAAGTTTTAGTAAGTAGTTCCACGTAAATTCAGCGGTGCTATGAGCACGGATAAATCTTCAAATGAAATTTCAAATTTAGTTTCACAAATTGCTCCAAGCCTTTCAGGGTAACCCGTAATAAGAATACAAAATCAAGCCTAAATTTGTGAACGATAAGAATATGGCTGAACCAACCTCTCTGTATTGGCATTTCTAACTGGACAAAAATTTATGAAATGGCACGAAGATTTATTTTCTGAAATACACAGATATTCTTGAAAAATTACCAAGAGTCCACATATGTCTTGGGGATTTTCCTTCAGATGATTATTGAACGATGATTAATCGAGTTACTTGAAATATGATTACTCAAAAAAATAATTTTGCTCGTTAAAAGAGTTTGCTTTGGAAAATGCTCATTTTCTTTTTTAAATTCTGTATATGAAAAAATTTTTTTCGTTTTAATTTTTGCTCGAGCCCCCCCC
>NW_016157113.1:41459-50899 GCF_001687245.7 Rhagoletis zephyria
TAATAGGGTCGAGGCCCCCCCCCCCCTAAATATCATTCTGGCTACGCCGATGTTCACGAGAATAAAAAACTAATATATGAAGTTCAAATAGACATGGTTACGTATGAAAATTTTTAGCTAGTTTGGATTTCCGGAACACAGGAAATATACGTGCGAAAATCTCAGTAATACCATTGTAGGATTGATGACATTTCGAAGTCATTTTAGAAGGCAATTCAATTATTCAATTACAGATTCGATAGCTGCCTGATTATTTATGGAGCTAACCCTTGTAACCGCCAGATTTTGATAACTCTTCAGGCAAACGGGGCAATTTATCCCACCGCGGTGTACCGTGTCAGTTAATAGAAGAAAATGGTACCACTACTGTTCCTTCTACTGCTAAAGCAAATATCAGAGGATGTTATTCCACTTGCGTAGTTGTCAACTAGCCACAGTGATCTCGAAATTTCTGCGCTCGCCAGGTGTGGTGCCAAGAGAGTGTGAGCGAAATCATTCTATAGACGTTTTTCCAATACCTAGTTACTCGTGGTATAAATCACAGCGAATTAAACATAGTCCGTTGCACTTTTATATGGTCATCCATATTTTTGCTATGCATACATATTTCCGAAACAACCAGCTGGTCTACTCTATATTGCGATTCGAAACTCAATGCGATTCGAAAGCGGACTTGGACTAATAAAAATGTATATATAATATACGAATCCGAATGATTTGCTTTACGAATCGCAAAACAGAGAATCCAAGGGAAATCCAAGGAGGAATTATTTTCATTGAACACTGTTAAGGACAAAAATACGTACGGATAAGAAGAAATTTGTCTATCGGTATACGCAACATTCAATCATTGTGTTCTTAAAGGTATTCGCTTTTATATGCTCTAAATTTCTGCTGGGTGATCGTTTTAATGGGGCACATGGCGAGATTCCTTCCTATGCAGAACTCTGATACGACCAATGATTGAAATCGGCCATCTTTGTTTTGTATGAATTTTAGTCAGAACTTTTCTTTTATCATACAAAAAAGTTCTGCCAAAGGAAAAAATTAAAAAAAAAAATGTTTTCTTTTAAGTTATGCAAAATTCTATATTTCACAATTTCCCGGATTTTGCAAGCTTATTTTTTTAATATCTCAAAAGCTGGTCATATTTAAAATTGATATTTAGAAAAAGAAAATATAAAAAATCGAAAACAAAAAAAATACAGAATTTTGAAATTAAAAAAATTTTAAGGCAAACACTTATGAAAATTATTATTCTAATATTTTTGTACAACACCTAAACTGATCTTAAAAGATCCTGAAATTTTCAAGATGGTTTTTTTAGAAATGAATATTTGAACTTAAGAACAAATTTTTTTACAACCTTTAAAAAAAGTTATGTTAAACACTTTTATTTAAATTAAAAATATTTTTAATTTAGAGTTTACAAAAAAAAACACAGTTCAAAAATTCATTTCTAATAAAACACTTTCTTGAAAATTTCAATATTTTCGAGATAAGTTAGAGGTATTGTAAAAAAAAAAAAAACTGGGCCAAAAATGTATATAAGATTTTACTTTTAAGATTTAAATTTAAAAATTCTTAATTTTTTAGTTTTCCAAGTTTTTATAGTCACAAATATCACTTTAGAACGAAGGACCATTTTTAATAATAATAGTTTTTGAGATGCCCAAAAAATATACTTGCAAAATCCGGGAAATTGTAAAATTTAAAACTTTCGAAAAACTTGTATTTGTTTTTTTTACTTTTGGTACAGTTTATTTATATGTATGTATTTATGTAGGTCTTTTATCGATCCTCAGCAGTTGAGTGAAGCAATTGTTTTTGTTTTTTTTGTAAAACTTTAAAATTTAATTTCATTAGATACTAATGTTGTTTATTTTTTTGCTTAATTTGGCATAATTGTTACAGAAATAAGGCAGCCCTTTGCCTTTATAAAATTAAAAGGTAAGAGGCGAACGCAAATTAGGTAGAAAAAAGGAAAGTTGCACAGGTTTTGTGACAAGAAGCTTTTTAGAAAACTGATCCACTTTTTTCGATTTGGTATTTATTTAGATAAGTTCATAAAATATAGCATACAAATCATCACCAACAACAAAAATAAAATAAACGATATCATCTCGCCATAACTAAAAGCATTCCCTTAACAAAATCAGCAGACAAGATTCTTCAGAACTATGGCATTCATAATGTTGGAAACAACGAAATGATACAGTTAGCTAATAAACTATACGCCGCTACATAAATTAGTCGTCTTCTTAGAATTGTAGAATAGCAAAACAAAAAATGTGTGTGAAACTTGAAGTGGTTAATACGAGTAGTGTGCAACACCAAAACAAAAGTAAACGTAGAGCAAAACTTACATTAGCAGTACAAGCCAAGCTGAAGCTAAGGCGTTTAGAAGGAAACTTAGTGAGAAAATGAAAAAAAAACAGAGTAGAGGAAGAAAATTAATGTTTATAGCAAAAATAGGGGCATAGAAGACAAAGAAGACAAAATTAAAACAGACATTCGTGGGAAGAACAAAATTTAAATAAAATAAAAAAAAAATATTTTAGATACAAAAACATGCTTAAAACAAAGCGGAAAAAAGTATGTGCTTTTACGTTAAGCGCTATGAAATTCATTTTATTTTGCATTTTTTGCAAAGAAAGAAATAAAAATAAAAACGCAAAATTATGCGAATAGGATGAGAGCACTACATGCATGTTATATGTAGTTTATTGTCTTTCTAGAGACTTTAGCTTTGCACAAATACTTAAACACAGCAACGTTTTCCTCCTTTTTTAGACTGGCACTTAAGCTTAAGCATTTTGGCAATTTATTGTAAGTAGTTCAAAACAAAAACAAAAACAAAACCAATACAAATCATGTTAATATATTAGATGTCAATGAAATTTTGGAAGAAGAACACAAAAATTAATTGCATGTATGCATTGAAAATATTCAAAAAGTTTTAATATTTGCGCTTTGGAGAGGGTGGCATATATAAATTCAAGAGGTAAATAAAAGCTGAAAAATAACTTGCAAATGATTTATGTTCATTAATTATTTTTATTTGCTTTATTATGGCTAGCAAAATCTTAAACTACAGTGGCACTAAGCGCTGAATGTAAATATTTCACTTTCATTACAAAAACACGCATAAAAAAACAAACGCAGTCGCATCGCAAGTTCGTCGCCTAAGTCTTTCGTTTGCCTTTCAGTTGTGAAGCCAGAAATGCGAGCAAAACTATTTCACACATTTGCAAGCAATACCCAGATGGAAAAGCAAAGCTTTAAGATGAAAAGAACCAAAAAAAAAAAAATGTCGAATGCATTTTCAATGAACTAAACATGTGTGTCACCCCAATGCTGCGTCTCTATTTGCAATGTCTATTAAATGAAATTAAATTTTTACTACAAAAACAAACGTAAACTATTTATGTAAATATTTGCCTGCTTGCTTAAGCAATCTGTGCACTTAATTTATGAATATTCAAATTAAATAAGTTACTTTACAAAACCATAAATACACAAAAAAAAAAAACAAATACAAAAAAATTAAATAAACTGCATTTCAAGATTGGGATTATACAAAATACACAATTTACATAATTATGCAAAAAAAAAATGAACCCAAAACGAACTACATAACATATTTTATTACAGCAGCGTTAAAACGCAAAAAAGCAAAGCAACAAGAAAAAGAAAACTAAAGCAGCAGCTACAGCCAACAAACGAACTTAAAAAATATGAAAATATTGTTATACATAAAATATTACTGAAAAAAAAATCTAAGAAAAATACTAAAAACTAAAAATGCATGCCGATATTGATATACATTTATTTATTAATAAATAAAATACCCAAACCACATTTCATACACACATTGTATACACATGTACATACATACACACATATACAAAATACCCTAAAAACCAAAAACACAAAAATCAGCAAGAATGTTGATGCACGCGTGGAAATACATTTAATTACACATACATACATACATAAATACATTTAAATAAATATTTAACTCCAATTTTGATGTCTTAAAAGCAAGCAGAGAACTTCCCCTCTCCCCCCCCCCCCCCCCCCAAAAAAAAAAAAACTAAACAAAAAGGCAAATATTAATATTTAAACTTATTGCAAGAAATAACTTAAAATTATACATACAAATACAATACAGAATAATGTATGAAATATGGAGAATAAAGAGTAAATTATACAGTGATGAAACAAAAAAGAATGCAATTTTGTTTTATTTCCTCAAAATGGAGCTTTTGATATGTATTTTGAGGTTATATTTTTTACATGAATTCCAAACAAATCCTAGATTACGTGTGTAGTGTTCACTAGGGTGGTCCAAAAATGCATGCGAAAAAAGTAAAGTCCGAAGTTTAATGCTCTCACCTCTAGGATTCGTCTATACCGAAAAAAACATAAAGAAAATGGTATAGAACTCTTGGAACCATTTTTAATATTAACTATTTTGTATAGGTCCCCACTTTCACTTTCTAATTTAGCGAAGGAATCCATAGCACGAGAAATTGCACGTTAAACCAAAAATTTAAAAAAAAAAAACCGCTGATGACGGTAGGAAATACGAGGGTGAATGCAGAAGTGCCCGACCTGACAAAGAAAACAATAAAAAAAGTTTTGGAAAATTATTTTTATTTTTCAAGTCTCCTTTTAGCACGATATACTCTCCTCCAAAAGATAGGTATAATCGTAAATTTCGAAGATTGATCGAAACGATACGGAAGGCAGAATACCCCAAAGTTGCCAAACGGAAAAAATTTCGATTCGAGTCGAAATGCAGAATAGGGCCTCAAAGTTTCAAATAGGCAAATATTTTATGTAAAAGCGTTTTGCAGGTTTTTGACAAAGCGGTATGTTATCGTTTTAATAGGCGTCTGACTCGTGATGAGTCATTTGTGTACGTGTTGACTCACCTTCGACTACACACAGTTGAATCATTCAGAGTCACGCCAGGAGTCATATCGGTGTAAGATAAATATGTGATTTTCGCAAGCACATTCCAATCGACTCACGACTCGGACGCACCGTGTATGCCGCCTATAAATTAATATGAAAAACTAAAATTTGCTTTCCTAATTTTAAAAGTTCGCTTAAAATACAAGCAATCCGAAATGAAACAAAAATAGTTTGTTGTTTCCATATTTATGTACATACATATATTTAGCATGTCGCTAGCTTGGAGTAAAAAGTTGCAAATTCCACTTTTACAAACTTCACACGAGAGAAAAAACTTCTTATAGCCCTTCTCTTCAACTAAATCAAATCGCTTTTTTAATACATTTTTTTTAGTAAATGTACATACATATACATATCTATGTTGTATCAAACATTAATTAGCTTTTATTAATATTCGCTGTTTATTAATATTCTGCAGTTTTCTAGGAAAATAATATTTAATGTTAAGGGAATAAACCTTGACCTTTTAACCGCACAGCTGGTGTAATTTTCTGTTCGCTTCGGAAGACAAGCTTCGAACATTATTGATATATGTATGTACGTTCCAACAAAGGAATCAACTTCCACTCGGTACACTACCCTGTGGCAGCCAAGAAGATCCACATGCCGCAGAAATTTTATGTCGAGAAGCTGCAGCTGAGTTTCTGCACTCAATCCGTCTTAAGTAATTAATGTCTCACCGCTTGCCTATGACCAGTGCTAATTTATCTACCAATCTCTTCGTGCCGCTTCGTAAGAGGTGGTTGGTTACTGCCAGGGTGGTAGTAACATGTGTTATGAGGGAGTGCGTCATGTCGCTGCTGCTGGGAAATATACGCAGCATACAAAGTCACCCATTAGCGTGAGACGGGAAGGAAGAAGACATCGTTTAAATCGGTGGACCTAACTAACAGCAATAAGATGGCTAAAAAGCAACAGAGAATTGAGAGCCGACAAAATACGGGTGGTAGGATCCTAAAAGCTAAATGAAGCCTATCATCAATAAACTCGTGGAGCCGGTGAGGCTTGAGATTTATACATCCCGCGAAATACTAGTTAAAAATCTTAGCGAATCTATAGCCGTTCAGCACATTTTTATTGATTTGAAATATGTACATTTTTGATGGCACGAAGAAATTTCAACAAGTGCAAGTTTGAAGTAGGGTTTACCGTTGATTTTAGGCCTTTTTTTGGCGGTGTTGCGCATTTGTATGGAGGAAAATGAGTGACAGCTTCAATAAAAAAAATAATGATTGCCACTTCAAACGTACACTGTGCAAAATTGAAAGTGCTACCAAGGAATCTATTTTAAAAGGTTGAAATTTTTACAGAAGTTTTTGGATTTATTTTTAAATACTGCACAAAGTTTTTAACATATATTGCTTGATGGTAAAGAATCTATATATACTTTAATACGCGAAGGCATTTTTTGTTCCGCACAAAAGACCTGTACCGTTCGCCCGCTGTTTAAAAGGGAAATGTCAATTGAAAGCGCTTGGTCTGTAGATGTGCAACCACTGGTTTTAGTTGTTCGAAAAGAGTTGCCACCTTTTAAAAAATTGAATTCAAATTATTTAATAATCAATGCTATAAAATCCGCACCCTTCGTTCGATTTTCCAAAATGAGGCGCAAAACTAAAAGCCTTGGATTGTAGATGTGCAATAAGGTTTTACCTTTTTGAAAAGAGTTGCCACCTTTTTAAAGATTATATTCAAATTATTTAAAAAAATAAACCATTTATTACAAACTGGGTATCAAACGAAATGGTTTTGAAAAGCTTTGATTCTTAGCTGAACTATACGAGGGTTGCCACCTGTAAAAAAAATCATATTAAGTAAGAGAAATATGTATCACCATATGGGTGCAAACAAAAGGGGTTTCAGAAAGTAGTATTTTGAAAATATTTTGAAGAGGGTTGCCATCTGCGTGAAATGTCGAATGTAGTTTACTCATACACAAGTTGTACGAAATATTAAAATATGGATATCAAACGAAGGAATGTTAAAAACTCTTTAGCTTGAACGCTAAGAATATTTTTGAGGTGTTGGAAGAGGGTTGCCACCTGTTTAAAAACTTAAATTCAAATTATTTTATAAGTTAAATGAATTATTCAAGTATGAGTATCAATAGAAGGGGGGGTTTGAAACATTTTCATTTCTGACCTATATTTACTAGATAGAAAATTAAAATTCCACTTAATACATCAGTTAATAAAAATATATAACGCAGCGTCCGGCGAAAGAGGGTTAATAATGATGAAGCTTGACAATACTTTTGAAGAGGGCTGACACCTGTTTCAAAGGTCTACCTCAATTAACTAGTTCAAAAAGTATATGAAATATAAAAATACCGTAGTCAAACGAAAGAATGTTAAGAAATCTTAAGTTTGAACATTCCGAATGTTTGAAATGAGTGGCCACGTATTTAAAAAGATACATTCAAATTATTCATTAAGTTGGATGAATTATTAAAAGATGGGTATAAATCAATATAATAAATGAGGTTGAAAGAGATTTATTCCTGACCTTCATTTAGGAGGGTTGCCATTTGTTCGAACGAGCAAATTCGAATTAGTTCATCAGTTTATTGAAATACATGTGTATCACAATGTCAGACGAAGAGATTTAAGAAGATTTTAGTTTGAGAATACTTTTGAAAAAGAATTTCAACAAATGAGAGGTCAAATTACAGAATTAGATGTATGATAAAAGTTTTATTTTTTTCATCGGTATAGGGCGATTTAGAATTCGATGAGAATAAACACATGAACTATGCGAGACTGCTTGCTCTTCACTCAGACACGGCTGTGATGACACGGATGTGATGACATATGGCACTCGGATCTCTTGCAACTCTGACTAACATTTGGAATAATTTTAAAGTTTTTGAAATTCAATTTTGATCGTTTTACCGCCATGCGGGTTCACTAGTAAACTATATTTATATAAAAAATAATTAAAATTCATTAGAAAAAATATAAATAAATCGTCAATACTTACCAATGTAGGGAGAAAAACAACATATTAACGTTATTTGACAAAAGACAGTAGAAACTTTATTATTTTCATATACAATTATACTCGTATTAAGTGTATTTGCTTTCATTTTCATACAATATAAATAAGTTTAATTTATTAATTTTATTTCCCCAGATGTATGTATAAAATGTTCACTATGCTCTTTATATCTCTCGTTACTTATTTCAATTTTCTTCATATCAATTACATAGTCCACAAATTTAGATCTTTTTCTGTAAATTGACTTTTAAAGTATGCAAGTATCGCCGGCATGGCATCCATTTGCAGGAGTGCATTGAAGTGCATTAGTTATGTATTTACGAGTACTTAAGTCGGATTAGGACACATTTTGGTAAGTTTGATTTCGATCAGTTTCTATGTTATTAATATGTAGTATTGTATAAAAAAATCTTCGATTTTGGCTGTATATATGTAGACATAGGTATATGGTAGATGCATCCATTTATATGTATGTATGTATGTATGGGAAGTATTAAATACTCGTAATTTTACGAGTATACGTGTATGTATGTACATACATATTTTTTGGTGCTTCTATTCCTCAGAAAATATCTTATAGTACTAAAGGTAATAAATATGAATTTAATTAGGAATTTTATAAATGTATATTTGTGCATACATACAAATTTAATTTGTGCGAAAAATATCCATTATATTTTAATATGTAGTACTCGTTATATAAAGGTTAATTTAGGAACATACATACTTGCAAATACGTACAAAAAGTATTTATTTAGGCGAATTTCCCTTGTCAGCCAATTTCGTATGGATATTTGCTTGCTGTATAAGTGCACATAGTTATGCAAACACTACACACATATATCTGCGGTGAAAAGGAATAATGACCAAAGTCGATTTAGGACAAAGTTGAGTTAATTTTTTTTTTAGTTTTAGTTTACTTAAGTACATATGTATCAACATAAAACATACGAAAAATACCCCGTTGGCAATATTTCATTCTTTTTAGATTTTTTAAACAGTTTGCAACCCTTTGAAAAAAAAAATCGAAACAATGATTTTTTACACCTCTTCCGTTCGACACTCATAGTGTACATGTAATATTTCATATATGTATGGGTGCATGTGCAATTAAAATAAATTTGACTTTGGGTTGCAAACCTGCTAAGCCGAGCTTTACGCCTAATTGCGATTTGGTCGCATTTCTTTTTCACTCCTCTTGAAATATCAGGGATCGGTCGTATTTAACTCGTCTACCAATCATGAAATGGTGTGACAAGGAACCATTTTAATTTGCTAGACCAAGTATTATAGGCACTCATACAACCTAACCTAAATTAGCATAACCTTACTAATAAAAACTGGGCATTTTCGTGTGAAGTCCTCGTGATATTTTGTAAAATTTCATTAAGTATAAAAAACAAATTGCATTTTTTCAAATAACTATTTTGAAGCATAGGCAGACGGCAACATTGATCCGG
>NW_016157113.1:50909-118593 GCF_001687245.7 Rhagoletis zephyria
ATAGGTTATAGTGACCCGATCTTTGTAATTTTCACTGTAAGTATTCTGTTGATAATGGGTGCAAGTAATGCAAAATTTCATGTTCCTAGCCGCATAAATGGAGAAGTTATAACGAAAAATCTCATATCTGAACAATCAGTTGTATGGGAGCTATATGTTATAGTGGTCCGATTCTTCCGGTTCCGACAAATGATTAATACATTATAAAAATACGCCCACCCACCAAATTTTATCCGCATATCTCGAAAACTAAGAGACTAGATTGCATACAAACAGACGAACAGACAGACAGACGGACAGACGGACATGGCTAAATCGACTCAGCTCGACGTTCTGATCATATAAGTATACATTTTAATGGGTCTATCTCTTTTTATTCTGGTACTTACAAACATCGGACCAAAGTTATAATACCATTTCATGCTCATGAAAGGTATAAAAATACATAGAAAAATCAACTTGTCCTTATTATATCTCCACTAATTGAGGAGTTAGATGCAAAGAGGCCGCTTCTATTAAAACTGCTTTCTGAGAGATTGGCGTTAAAGTTTTTGTTGTGTTATAACTTTCTTGTTGTGTAGTAGGTGTATAAAAAGTAGTATTGTTGTAGTATTGAAAAGAATTGTCTACTGCCGAAAAAAATCGTTAGATTACCAGTATTCGACCCTAATTTAAATGTAATAAACGCTTTCGTCGAAAAATATGTTACCTATGTTTTTTCTGGGTTACGCTCTTTTTGGAAAAACAAAGAAGATCATATTCTTGTCTAATGACCCAAATTATGCAAAAAAACTAATTTAAAAATGTATTTTTCATTTCGTAAAATTGTGTTTTTATACAAGTAGTATTTAGTTCCTTCAAACGATGTATTCAATGTACATACATAATGAAAATTTTGTACAAAATGCCTTAGGCGCCGAACGCCGCCGCCGCCGCCGCCGCGCCGGTATTTTCGTAACTCGGCGGCGGCGCGTGAGGAATGACAAAAAACGGCGGCGGCGGCGGCGTGGCTCGGCGGCGTATACCTCTAATCCGGACCAACTCGTTAATTCGGAATTACATACGTAACTTGGGAATGAACTGCAGTTGATCAAAATTAATGCGGATCACGGAATATTCTATGACAACACTGGACAAAAAGGCCAGCTGTTGTATATTGTCCAAATAGGCAAAAAAGCAAGCGTGCTTAGCATTCGCGGTAGCCGATTGGTGAGAGCTGCGTACTACAATTTCCTAGAAGCCAGTGCCAAATAAATATTTATATAATCTTTATTTTTATTTTATTTTTTTTTCTTTTGTTTATTAAAATTTAAACTTTTTAAGTTTAATTTTATTAAAAAGTCCACAACAACTATAATTACATTAACAAAATTAAATTAAAAAAATGTAATGGGACGCGAACCCACGACCTCCCGGTATGTTAATACGCATTACTGCCGTCTGTCAGGGTAAAATCTGCGCCTTAATTCCGGATCAACATTGCCGTCTGTCGAAGCGTTTAGAGTAATTTCAAATATAAAAAGTTGTTTTCTCGAAATGTCCTTTCTAGACTTTGGCTGTTATTCCTTATGAGCATAGTTGTATGTACAGTGCCGACCACTTGAATAACGTCCGCTTTTCAACCCAATTATTGACAGTTTTCCTTTTGTTTATTTATTACTCATTCATTTTTATAAAAATATAGCATAGTCTTTAACAAAACCTACGTAAATCCGATTTTCAAACATTATACAAAATTTATTATGATTGAAAAAATTTTCATCAAAATTTCACACTTAAAAAATGCTTAGAATTTAGTCTGTTCAATTTTTGTACAATAAAGTATAAGTTTCAAGTCTCTAAAAAATTGCCAAGGGTTTTGCGCATTTTCTTCCATATAAAAAATAGCCGAACATACTTTGGATGAAAGAATATTCCGAACAACTTCAACAAAAAATAAATAAAAAATTTCAAAAATCAACGCAATTTCTTAAAAACTTGCACCTTATGAATCATACTAAAATTTAATGGGCTACAAAACTATATAGATATTAAAAAAAATAAATAAAAAAGCGTTGGAAATTTTGAAGAAAAGTTGTTGAATTATTAAAAATTTTAAATAAAGTTTGAAGATCGCATATATGTACATATATGTTTTTTGTTATAGAAAATGGTATATTCAATATACTAAATTTTTTTAAGAAAAATAAAAAAAAACAAGTGGCCGGCAGTATGATTTTATTTCATTATGGCATTTGTGAATTTACAAAACTTGGTATTCTATTACGTACTTTTCTATAAAAAATATACTTTTTTTCTAGTTTCCGAAATTGTTTGTATTTTATTTTGGCGCATATCGTTACCTGAAATGCAAAAAGACGTAAGAAACATCATCGTTGAAATGCAAAAAATCATAATTAATAAAAGATGCAAAATTCACTTTTATACAATGAATTTCATCGCGTTATAAAATTAACATATTAGTCACGACTTTTCCCATTTCATTTACGATGTTGTTACGTCTTTTTTGCATTTCAGATAACGATATGTATCTATAAAGACTTTTCTATTAGTAATTTAGGGTTTGTGTTTATTTTTAATAATAAAAAATGTTTTTTATATTTATTTATATGTATTTCCCATGTGTATGTAAATATGTTGTTGTATTATTCATTATTTTAGATCATTTAATTATCACACGAGTACACGTACATACGCACATATAAATATGAATATGAATTTTGGTGCAGAAGTATATATGTATATAATTGATTTTCGCATAGGAATATGATTTTGATATAAATAAAAGTTTTTTAGTTAAGCCACTTTAGCAGTGAAAATACATATACACATTAAAGCAATTTAGTATAAATTCGAAGTTAACAACATTGAATTCATTTGATGAGATTAAATACCAATTAATTCTACCATTTTTAAAAAACGCACATTTACTTGACAAAAAAAAATCCATGCACACTGTAAGAGAATTTAATAGGGGTGCTGCAAATCGTTTCTTGCAAAAAAACCAACCAAGGTAAAATAAAAGCTCCTTTTCGAATACATAATCTTTTTTTTAACAACACGGTTTTATTCACAATATGAAACAATTTACAAGAAAATATATTTGAGGACGGGCGCAGCTGCATATTCATACATACATATGTAGAAGGCGATGAGGGCCAGTGTAGCCTATTTACAAAAACATTAAATTGAGATAACATGAAAGAATGAACAAAGCTTTTAACAATTGTTTGGTAAAATCTAAGAAACTCATTGTAGCTATGTGTTGCTGTTGCATATTATAAGTACGAGGGTAACCCTGAAAGTTTCCGGAAAAAGGAGAAAATGTACACATTTTATTAACAAAAAAATACTCCTGTTTTTTCAGAATATTCGCCTTTAAGTTTTATACACTTCTGCATTCGAAGAAACCACTAATTGTCGAAACATGAATTCAACTCTGAAGTGGGGACGCTCATAAACATGGTTTCTGAATGCTTCAACGGCCTCTTGTGAGGTGGGTCTGAAGCCTGAAACGGCTGTACGACGCTGGTGGGCCTTAGGTATGGGGACAACGATAGCATGCTTTCAAATTTGTGGTTATTGGTTTTTGATTTAAAATTTAGTTGCAAAGGTCTATAACTGTGTAATTTGTTTCCGCAGAACGATTTTTTATTACGATTCGATCGCTTCCAGGAGTCTTACCTTTTATAACGGCGATTTTCATTTCAAATTAGAATGTGGAAATCGGATTTGCCAATCCTTAAGCAAATGCAGAAAGGTTGCTGTTTTATAGACTTTCTCCAAAGTAGTATATTTCTCCTGTATAAATTTTGTGTGGGATTCGATGGTTTGAGTATTGAGACACGATTGAATTTTTTCAGCATTTCTTTGGTCCAGTCCTCAGGAGCCTCTTATTTAGCTCTGACTGCAGACTTTCTTCAGTACTAAATGTACACGCAAAATCATTTTCATTTCGCCTTTTGCCAATGTGCAAGAATGCCGTTCCATCAGAATAATTTCTCGCCCAGCATCGATGTTTGCAGCAACTGCAGTTAACTGAGGCTGACGCGTCCAAGTTTAAATTCTGCAAACGAGTCATAAAGAGTGGATTTTGATGGCACTTCATGACTAAAGGCCGAATGAATCCGTTCCAAGCTATGTTTGCTTGAGAGGCTGTTAAATCAAAACCACTCGGCAGAATATTATCTGTCAATGTTGTTTTGCTTAACAAATGTCAAATTTTCGAAACTCATAATGTGATGTCTAAAAAACCACCGTCGTATCCGGTAACTTTCAAGGTAAATAATCTGCTTTACTTTACTTTTTTCAAAATGTCTACACGAGCTCTCATGGCCTCACATAGATATGTGCATATGTAAATCTGTAAATCTGTATAAAAACGAATACTCTATGCAATAATTTTATATTCATAGTATGAAGTTACAACTCAAAATAAAATACTAATTTTAAATACTATATGTATCTGTGGTCATAAGCAATAACCGCCTAAGTCGAAAAACTTTAATTCGAGAAAAAACGTTTTAAACATTTCGATTGTAATGTTAGCCTTATGGGGAAACCAAAATATTTTCGCCTATAACTTTATAAGTAGTCTAGCTGGCGAGATGGGGATTTCACATACACATGGAATAGTGGTTGAAAAATACAATAGCATATATAACTCCATTATTTCTTGAGTCGACTTAGGCGGTTATTGCTTGTGACCACAGATATACTGCTACTTATAAAATATATGTATGTATGTATAAGTATGGAGGTAAATGCAAATTATGTATGTATATAATTATTTCTAACTTTACAATGATAAGGATTTTTTAAGCACATAACGTCCAACTAGTTTCTAAAATACAAAAAAAAAAATACATAAATATGTTTCGCTGTCATAATTAAATGAGTTATTGTCATTATTCGAGTTTAGTAACTACGTATGTACATATTAGAATAGTGCTAATTTGCAAATACCCAGCTTAGTCGCGAATTACATGGGAAGAAATTGTTCCCATGAATTTGAAGTAAAACAAAGCCAAATTTTGACGGTTTGTTTTGCTTTTACTTCATAATTTTGGGAATATTTTTACACATGGAATTCTAGATAAGGCCGATTAACATAATGAAGAAAGTAAAAAAATTAAATTAAACATGTACATACATATGTGATTTGACTTGCAGTAAAAAAAAAACCATATATGTACATATGTATGTAGATATAAACATATGTAAGTATGTAGATATATGTAAATATATAAACACTCTTCACGCTAAATCGTCCGGTAATCTTATGCCAAGATTAAAAAAGCAAATCACATTTAAATATATTTCAACTAACTACACGGCTCAGTAATTACAAACATATTTAAATTTAGTTGTAACGTATGAATGTAAAATAATTACTTTTTTTTTAGACTGGCGCAAACAGCAAACGGGTCTCAATGAGGAATGCTTAGTTTCACGTAATTACACATACTCGCTTTCATTACATAATTCGCGTCATACATACATTCGTAATGTTAGCATACAATATTTTTGCGTATCAAAATAATTTACATATTTAGTAAATCCCCTAGCTATGGTACAAGGAGTAGTCAGAAAAACTGTACACTCCGTATGGTACATACATATATGTACATATATATGTAAGCATATGTATAATATATAAGTCGATTTGTGCATATGCATCTGTATGTTTTGTTTGCAATATTTACACAATGGCTTTGATTTTAGTTTTAAAGTAATACATAATAAAAACTTTTGACTTCTCTCCACCTACTCTGCTGCCACTCGCTGCCGCTTTCACAGCAATTTACCATGCTGTATGGTCCAGCGCTGTGTTTCGCTCTCACTATCACAGCGCGTCACTTGTATCTCATCTGAACTACGCAATTCCTTATGATCCAAGCACAAGCCGGTGTTTACATGCATCAAATGTTCATCTTCATAGTCCCATTGCTCATTGTAATCATCGTTATCCATGCATGTCACCATCTTCACGACACGCGCATCCCCATCACTATGCGGCACTGTGGCGCAACCTAACTCATTTCGTAGTACATGCGACTTGGTGAGCGTAAAAAATTGAGATTTTGTCACTGTTTTGGCACACCAGAATATACCCAAATTGTAGGGCTTCTCATTATTCTGCGACAAATCGTCTACACACAAGTCTTTGCTAACGGCACGTATGCGACCATACGCTATTACATTTTTGGTGGGTATAAATTTCTCCGGATAAATATTTTTCAAATACCAATCGAAACTTTTGCAACGTAATTTCTTACGTAGCATTACACGATGCGTCACATCGCCAATGTCGGGGTGGAATTTCAAATCGGGCCGATTGAGAAAGAAGAGATTGACATATTCATCCATCCAGACGAGCGCCATGCGTGCGGTGTTGATGCCGTGTGTATCGCGATCATTCGGGAATCTGGAAGTGAAAATAGAGTGAACAATAAGCGCTCTAAAGTATGATAATATAAAAAAACAGTTTGTATAATAAACACAAGTGAATATATATATATGTATTTATGTCGTAATTATTGGAATAAAGAAAGGCAATCGAGTTGAAGAGCCCTGAAACAGAATGGATACACTTGTTTAAACATTAAATACAAGCTTGGCCTCTTTTGTTACATATATAGGCTGCCGGCAAGAAATAAATTTACTTAAACCGAATATGATATTATATGTATATTAAAATGTTATACATATGTACATACATATGTAAGTGAAAGGAAAAATTGTACGCATACATTTTATACTCGCAAATTACTTTGTACTCCTGAACAAAAAGCCTCACAACAATACCTTTTTTTAGCATATATAACTTCAAAAACATGCAAGTGGGTGCAAAAACCTTCGCTGAACTTCTTCATGCGGAAATCAGAATCACTTCGAGTTATAATAAGTAGTAAACAAAACATTAAGAAACAGTATTTTAAATAAATTCTATAGTCGGTTCCTCATACAAAAGTTCTAGTATTCTTAAATGAACTCAACTTAACGTCTGTGTAGAAGACCCCAGTAGTTTTATTATACAATAAAAAAGTACTTGGGACGAACTAGTTCTATTCGGACGCCCTGTTTATCACGTGTGACGAACTTTAATGCATGCATAGCTCAAAGCTGCCATAGTGCTTTTAGCCTTAGATAGACCTTTGTCAGTTTCCACTATTTCTAGTTAAAAGTTCTGGTACGTTTAGATAATTCAGACGTTACCACGAAATCCGTTCTACGCAAACCGGAATGATCCAGATCAAAAACTATCACTCTAGCAGCTTTCAAAAAACTTTTTAGAGAATTTGTGTACTGATTAATAAACAAGTTAGGCTTTTAGTATAATTTATATTTCACGTGGCCCTGGCAACAAACCTGAAGCTTTCTAAGTGACACCTCCAAACACTCGCCCATGGGGGCCGCCGTACAACTAATATCAAATTTACCCATTTATATTACCGTTAATTCATTTGTACTTACTGGTATGGATGAAAGTCTCGAAAAACGTGACCCACTCGCGAACAGGGTATCGTTTCAATGGTGCCACCGCATTGCCAAATTCTAAAGGACATTTCCAGATTTTCGCCACCCCAGCCATCCATCTGCAATCAAGGAAAGTAGAAAACATTTAGTACAAAAACACTAAAAAAAATATTTTAGAGGAATAAGTAGAAACAATTAATAAGAAGGTATATACACTTATGTACATGTTGTTGTTGTTATTATTGTTGTAGTGGCTACAACAACACCACCCTGATCGGAAGTCCTTCAATCGTTGTCGTCAAGCTCTACTAGCACGAAGCTTGCAGAATCGATGGGGTCTGTCCTAAGGACAAAGGCGTTAGCAAAGGTTCAGTGGGCAAGCGAAGAGATGCTTCGAATCATGGGGCGTCTCTCCGCATGCCGGGCATTCATTTGGCACATCTGCATTAATTCTGCTCAGGTATGAAATCAACCTGCTGCAGTAGCCAGAGCGGAGTTGGGCTATTGTGTACATAGATATGTATGAATGCCTCACGCTCCATATAAGGAAAAATAGTTTCTTTTTTGCCAAGGGAATTATAAAACATTGTCAATGGGCAGTCTCAAAAATTATTTTACAAATTGAATAATCTGAAAGATCACGTTCCAACGACAGTCGAATCTACGTAACTGGAGTCATTCCCCAAGAGCTCTGTGAAGAATTCTTAAGCTGTTACAATAACAACAGCTTGAAAATCGCATTTTTGCTAAATGTAAATATATATATCGTAAATTTACATATGTATATCGTCAATTCATATCGCTAATTTATATTTAGTAATGTTTAAATAACAATTACTGGCCAGCGAACATGAAAAATTTTAGTGTTAGAGAATTTAATTCAAGGTTTTCAAAAAGCCTACAAAATTCGAAGCAGTTCCTTTTTCAATTAAATAAAATGTTGTTTATAAAAATAGAAACAACTGAACCTTTTCTTATCCAAGAATAATTATCAAAACTAACCCAATCCGACCTTTGAAACGATATTCAACTGTTGAATGACATATTACTTAATTATATGATTTAATTGGGACATCCCCAATGGTCTAATTCTTCTCTCCCAAATACTCACCTGTTCATCATAACTGCCACTCTCCCAAAAGTAACGCCGATCAATGGCGAATAAACCTCCGGCCATAGTCGGACTGTATGCAGGACATATTTGACGCGGTTGATTGCAGTCACGTAATTGACGCTTCTTCTCACGGTCTGACACCTCAATCCAATCAAAATGACCGGACCATTCAAAACCGCCAACCTGAAACGACTTATAGCCGTTCGTGCTGTATTGAAAATCTTTTGAATCGATTACATCAATAATCGGCACCAGCACACTGGTGCGTGACTCTTTGATACGCTCCAAAAGTGGCTCACACCAGCCAATATTCGCTTCACAATGCGCGTCCAGGAAGATTAACACATCACCGGTAGCAATGCGCGCACCAGCCAAACGGGCGCGTATCAAACCAAGGCTAAAAGAGGGTGGGGATAGAAAGAGATTTGGTTACTAATTATTGCAAATAAAATATCAAATAACTTATTGAAATAACGCGGAGGTGGTCCAGCTAAGATAACCAACCGTTCAGAAGTGGGCAGCTGAACTTGCTAGATCAACAACAAGTGTATAAATATGCACATATCATTTTTTTCCTGCATTATATGTGTGTACGTTTGTACATATGCAGTTTATTTTTACTGCAAGTATTATATTTATTGGTAATAAAATACTAAATATGATCTCAAAAAATATAAAAATAACTATATACGCGAATAAGATTTCCTGCTCTCCTACATACGTATACGTATTTGTAGTATGTATATGAATATGCATATGTGTGTAAAGTGCTCGCCGCAAAACAAATGATACAACACCCAGAGGCTGGATTCAGCCTCCGCAGCATCAAGTATTCAAATTAAAAGCAGACACACCAAATGGAAAAAAAAGATGTTAAGCAACCGCCAGCTACAAGCCACACTAAACTATGCACATTCATTTACACCGGTATCGGCAAGTATAGATATATGCAAATAGAAAAGTTGCTTGGACTAGTAAAACATCAAGAGCGAATCAAACGTAAGGTAAGAAGTTTGGCACATCGCACGTTAATCGAATTTAGGTTCGAATAGTGAAAATGATTACTATTTGATGTGTTTAAATACAGCATGATGAGTGAAGAATACAGCAACGATGTCGATGTATGTTTGTCTGTAGGTATATATGTAGATACGTATGTATATCGATGCTCTGCTGTAGAGCAAGTTTAAAGCACAAAGTCTTCAGCGCTCTGAGAATTGACAAATGGCATTTAGGCCAAACTATGTTTTTATATGTAAAGGCTTATTGACCTTTCAAGATGCAATCTATTGAGCTAGCGATATATTGAAGATGCCGAATAATTTATGAGTTGTAAACCATGAATTTTTTAGTTGCCAAAGTTCGAGTAGAATAAAGTGCAAGCGAAGCAAGTTGCGCATCAATATTGTTGCAGCCTCAATGAGATTTTTGCAATCATTTTTGGATATTCGTTGCGCAAATAACCATGTAATCGCTTTTTGCTTTTGAACATCGTTTATTACTCTGTCGTATAGAGCAAAGAGCAATTTTTAGTAGAGTTTATGAGTAGCTTGACCTAATGAATGAAGGAAAATATAGTTTTCGTAGTTTATATGTCTATATAAGCATACATACATTGCACTCCATTTCCAAATGAAATATGTGGTCATTGCTTTTCGGAATTTATTTCTTAACCATCAAACCTTTTAAGTTCGGTAGATTTAAGAAACATAGATATATGTAGAGTGAAAAGTTGCTAAGTCCGTTTTTAAAAATTTTACAGGAGAGGGAAAACTTCTTATACACATTTTCTTAAAATATTTCGCTAAACTTAGTATGCAACATTTTGCGTAATTAAAGCAAAGCATATCTCCATGCGAATCAGAAGGAGTCGATCTTGATTCAAGTATTTCGTCTAATTTTTGGCCTTATCGGATTTTCGGTGCATCGTTTAGACTTAGGCGAAGTTGCCTTTCGTTGAATATAAACGAGGAAAGAAAAACGAATACCTAAACCTAATTTTAAATTTATCTTGCTCCTATATAAAAAATATAAGTTTTCATGATAATATCACACAAGTCTTCAACTTACCGATTCTTCAATCGCAGCACTTGTACCTTTCCATTTGGTATTCTCGAGCTGATATAATAGTCCAACTTGCCATGCAGTTCTTCATTCGTGCTACCATCATCGACCAAAATTATTTCCTTGAGCACTTTTTCGTTGCAGGTATTCAAAGTACTGTGCACCGTACGTACCAATACAGAGTATGGTTCATTGAAGAAAATTATAATAACACTAGCGCTAGGTAAAGTTGGCACATCAAAAGTATGTTTCAAACATGCAGGATGCCGCGAGTCAGCCAAAGTTCGATTATAAGGCAACCGTTCGCTGAGTTCTTCATTCAGCGATATCTTTTTGTAAATCTCCTCGCCACGTCTTGCTGCTTCGCCGCTCAAGTGCGCTGCCGTGCCAAGCGCACCTAACGCCGAATTTTGCTTTTCCAAATCCAAACGTATACTTAGCTCATATGGTGGTTCACTTTGACGTGAGGTTTGTTTTGGTTTTTTTAGAATTTCATTATCTTCCTGACGCTCAAGTACTCGATGTCGTGGATTGATATGTACTCCGCGCTCAGCCTGATCATCTTTGGGTAGTACATCGTTTTCCTCGGGGTTGTCTTTGAATTTTGCATTTTGCTGCTGTGTTGCGCTTAACGTGTCCTCCACCTGCAGCACTTTAATGTAAAGTATAAAGCAGAGAGCCACCAGCGCAAAAATTATTATTTTGCCGTAAAAAGAACGGAAGGAACGTAACATTTTTTCAGTTATATTGTGTTAAGGCTAGCTGAGTGAAGTATATGCGAGGAGTGGCGTAAAATGATCGCTAATAGTGGGTCTAATATTCTTATTTATATTCCCGTAATGTAACTTAAGGGAGCAGGGATTAGAATTGCACTTTGTTGATGTTGTACGCATTCCCGTACACTAGTAAACTACATCAAATATGTAGTTATAATAAAAAATTCGCCTGTATCTGCTACCACTTTAATTACTGCATTGCAGCTATCACTCAAACCTCCAACTTTCGCCTTAAATTCTTGACCAATCTAAATGGAATTTTATGCTAATGTTAGTTCATTAGCTGTTTGGCTGGTTCGTTTAGTCGGTGTTTAGTTTCGTCTTTCTTTCGCTATGGCACAATTTTTTAGAAAATCAAATCCAGTTTTACCGCTACCACAGCGCTTGAAGCTATCGTAACGAAGCGTAGCTGCACGACTGTTCGCGTGATGTGGCCAAAATGTACTAACCCAACAATTGAGACCCACAAAGCGCAACTTGTGGCTCACAATTCATTGTCACCAACACTGCTCAGTAGAAAAGCGTACACAGTCGTTTTTTCCTCAGCCAAGCAGCTGCTGCTGGAGACGTTACACAGATCGGCCTCCAACCAACTCTAGATCATTTTAGCTTACCTCTTTTGTTATTTATTATTGCCCATTTTTGTTTAAGCTCTTCATCGCTCTTTCGCTCGACGTTCTCTGGCGAAGTTTTAATTTTCACGGCCTACAATCTGTTAGCATTAACCTCTGGGGTTATCAATTCTTCTGCTTTTATAAGCAAAAAGCTGTCGAATATTGCATTCATAATAGCTCCTATTGACTAATTTCATGTAACATCTTTCACTGCTTATTTAACTTATCCGGCTGGATAAAAAATGTGTTTTACTTTGGCGACTGGTAAGTAGAGAAGTATAAATTTGCAAAAAATATTCTGGCCCAGTGCCACCGATGCTGCACCCACAATTGTTGAATGTGATTTCGACTTTGTTGTTATTGTTTCCTGTTGCTTTCTGCTGTTTGACGTTTACTCAGAATTTTGTTTTTTTTTGTCTTTTTTGTTGTTTTGTTCTTCGTTGTAAACCAGCGTTGCCGTTTTGTTTAAATTTACTCGTTTTTTGCTGAGTGTTAAGGGCCGTTTGCACCATATGTGGTTAAACGCTCAATCAGAACATATTCAAAAGTCGGCTCGAAAAGAGTTTTTAAAATGGCCGATTAGTGTGCATCTGTCAAATAAACTCTGATTAGGTTTACAGGAAGATGGACTACCAACAATCTGTAATTTTAAGTAAAAGTATGTACGTTAAGATTTGGTATTTTTAGACAATTTAAAATACAATTGATGACTAAAAGTTATATAAATATATATTACTGTTTTGATTCCTTCCATTCCTTCCTTCCTTCCATTAATAGTTAATTTCGTAAACTCTTCGTTTCACAGGATTGTTGGAACCAGTAAAGAATACGCACTGTTTCGCTAGAAAAAAACTAAAAATAGGAATCGTTAGAGCTTTTTCAACTGATTATAACAATACTTAAAATTAGTCGCGGAAATTATGGAGATATCGAAGGCCAAAGATCGAAATTTGATTGTTGAAAAACCTTAATACCTTAAAAAAGAGTGAAGCTTTTGTAAAAGTTTTAAGTGAAACATTTTTCTTCTAGTGATCGCATCTAGGGTTCGAAATTTCAGACTTTGGTATCGATACTGAGTACTCATTCTGGCATCGAGCTCATGGTATCGATACTCTAAAAGTATCAGGGAAAAAGTATCGATACTACTCAGTATCGGACTCATTAAAATACGTTTTTGGTATACTAAAATTATTTTGTTCTTCAATCGTATATCTAGTTATTTCCTGAAATTAAAACAATAGACATTTAAAATATTTGATTTTTATTTCATTGCAGAACTTACTTCCACGTTAGAAGTAATTTAAACGTTAAATGTGCATACATATTTACTTTCACGAATTTTAAATTTCATTAAGAATTTTTGGAAACTTTGTGGGTATGCATTTTTGTAGCCTATTCAGTTTTGTATAATATTGTGCAAGTTTTAATTAAAAGTCAACGGTAGTAGGCTACACGGAAAGTTGAATAGGTTACAAAACTGCATACCCTAAAAGTTTCTAAAAATTCTGTATTTTCGTGAACTTTAAAGTAAAGTTTAAAGTAAATTTTTATGGCCTTATTCATAAAAAATAAAAAAGGTTTATAAACTATAAACTGAAAAATGTATGCAAGTGTCATTTTATTTAAGCTCTTTAAGCCTACTTTATTTTTTATCAATAAGGCCATTAAACTTTAACTTATTTGGTTTATGTTATGTAACAGACCACACGAAATTTCAGGTTATTTTAAGTGATGGACAAAATTGAATGATAGTAATCCATATAAGCAAAGAAAATTGGGTTGCTAATGGAAGACAAAATTTAAAGTGTGTTTTTTAAAAAGTATTCGATACTACGAGTACTTTGGAAAGTATCGAGTAAAATCACCAAATAAGGTATCGAGTATTAAAGTACTAATTTTTATACCCTCAGTATCGATACTTACTCAATATCGATAGTATCGTTCGAACCCTAATCACTTCTTATATCTTGCGATTGTATTGCCAGAAGTTTTTTCAGCAATCCAACTGAATGGAAAAAAAGAGCTAAAAACAGCTAAATTAAAAATTCTTTAGGCTAAAATAAAAGATAATAAAGTAGAGGCAATTATTCAAATCTTTTATTAGTTTTCTCACAAAATACAGCAACATAGGTAAATATTTCTTACATCCAATAACAAATTAAAGGTTATTTGCGGTAAACCTGAAGATGTTCTGGTTATTCCCAATCAGAATTGGTTCCCCATCGACGTTAATACCCTGCTGTCTGACTTCCTTCGTCCAGGTGGTAAAGAAGGTTGCCGAGAATTTTTTAGGGGAATTTTTTGCAGTGAAGAAGCAATAAAGTTCGGAGAGGTAACCGTTTACTTTCGAGTACAAGTCATAAAATGCCTTTGACACATCCAACGCTACTAGGACTGTTTTCTCACAGGGTCGGTTACAGTATAGGCCACGCGTTATCTGAGTCTTTATGTAGTTAAGGGCCGGTTGTTCAATGTCCGGTTAAATACAATGACTGCTTTATCGATCACATGTTATATGCGTGATGTCGAAAACGTCAATAATGATGTTTAACCGGCAAGTATCAAGCAAGTAGATAACCAGACATTGAACAACCGGCCCTAAGTGCTGTTATTGTGCTGTTCACTTTACGGAATCAATGCTGATGCCTCGCTGGTGTCAGATGGTTCGTGTAATGCGGGAGTAGAAAGGCTTCTACTGTCTTCGCTTCCTTGTTGGCCGGTTTCAGAAGTGGGACCACTCTCGCCATTTTTCGGATGTCTGGAACGATGAGAGTGGCCATAATTAGGTTGAGGACCTTGGTAAGATAGTCTTCTTCCGCACGACCCAATTTTTTCAGCATCAGGCTACAAGGCAAGGCGCGGTCGCCGAAAGAGATTTCGACTCTGTCGTCACGCTTCGTCGGGTTAGAGAATGACCTCACGCTTGACCAAAGCATGCTCACACCAGAGGTGAAGTTGCAGGTCTCTAAGTGCTCTTCCGCTTATGTATGTTCACAAGTTACCGAATCTCCGTACTGAAATCCCTAATTCGGAGATTTCGGGGGAACGGCCTGACGAAGGTTTTCACGCTCATCAGCTACAACAGCCGCTTCGGCCGGAAAATCTGAGATACATCCGGCTGGAATGAATCAGGCTGCAGCAGCAGTGACATCCTGCGGAACTTACGCTCACTTACTTGAACGTCAGTTAGTGTGGGAAGGGAAGAGAAGGTGCTTTCAGTAACTTTCGCGATGCCGTTCCAAGCCTTTCCAATCACCTTTAGAAAAGTAGATATAGTTCGGTGTTCCGCGGAAGCACAGTCGGCTGGTTTATCAATCGAGATGACTATGGGCAGATGTTCTGATGCTAATGTCAGCATCCTTCGCCACGTTATGCTGGTTATCACACCAGCGCGTTCAATTAGTATGTAAGTCGATCTGCAGCAGCTGCCCATAATCCTGGGGCGCATCGTCGTTCATTGTGCAGAATGTCGGATCGTCTATCTGCTCAGCCAAGTGTGTTCCCCTACTATCATTCGACGGAATTGAATGCCAAATATCGCCGACTATCACGCGGTATTCGCCTCTGAGGAGCGCACCTATTTCAGGGTAATATCCTGCCACGCAGCAGGTCCAGGGGGTAACTACACGTTAAATATTTCGAGCTCGGCATCCCCTCACCGGACAGCTATGCCCTGGTATTCTAAGGTTGTCGCCCTGGGGCCAGTCTCTCCTGAAATTAGACGATACTGCACAGTATGATGTAGGATGAACGCTAGGCCTTCAGTATTGTATCGCTCGTGATCTTTATGGATCATATTGTATGCCATGCCGACCCATAAATACGGTTATCTCTTCGATCTTGCTCCGGAGTACGATGCAGTTCAGTTGTAGTAGGTTCGTATACCTTGGGAAACTCGTCGCGTTGTGGAGGGTAAGGCTAAAACACAGTGTAGCGGCGAGCAAAGAGCATCGAGTAAAGCGCCGATTACAAACGCATATGTTTCAATGGGAGAGCGCATATTGAAGAGCAGAGCGTACTTAAGCTGCAGCTCCATAGTAGATTTTTCAGGCGTTGCAGCCTTGTGTAGTGACATAAATATCCAATTTTTTTACTTGAGGTTATGTCACTATATAAGGAGTGACATATTTCCAAATGAAAAGGCAACGAAGTTCCAAATCCCTCATGTAATTTTGCTGGCTTCGCCTACATTATTTTCTGCCATCGCCTATAGGTGATCTAATATAGATCAGATGTATAACTGAGAGTCATTACTAGACGCCGCGTTTGCTAAGGTTCCACTTTTTTGCTCAGAACTTCTTTCTGGGTAGGCGGCCTTCGGCCGCGCTAAGGGTTTGTGGCCCTTACGAAGCAGAACTCTCCTTCGATGTTGAATGCTCCTTTCAGCGTTGCCGGAAAAGAGCGGCGGAATAATTTTTGCGTAAAAAAATTTTAATAGAAGATGGAAAGTATGCTTTAGGCTCTAGATTGACATTATCCCAATTGGGGTTATGACATCTTATAAGAAGTGACAAAACCCCAATTAAGAAAGTCTAAGTTTTATAATATATGAGGTAATGCATGATTTTCACCTTTCCGAAAGAAAGTATCAATTTTGAGTGAATTAGCGTTCTTAAATTTCGAAATATTGAAGTTTCAAGCATTTCTGAAATTTACCGTTTTTTAGGCCGATTTCAATAATTTTCAATCGTTTGCTTTTACGTGACAAGCCCAATAACCATAGCGAGTTTGGTACAAATTGGTAGAACGGTTACCGGTGCCACGCCCATTTTCCAAAATGTTATCATAAACGTATTTCTTGGTAAAGAATTGTTGTAAGCATCATTTTTGAATAAATTAGCTTTAATATTTACTGATTTATCGAAGATTTCGTATTTCTCCAAATTACCGTTATATGGGATGTGGGCGTGGTTATTGTCCGATTATTGAAATTTTCGGCCGTTTGGTATGCTGTAGCAAGGCTAACAACTGAGCCAAGTGTGGAAGAAATTGGTGCAGCGGTTACCAAGATATACACATGTAACCATATGTGGGCGTGGCTACGCCCATTTTCCAAAAATTTATAATATTCTTATTTTTCGTCTAAAAATTATTCAGTAGTTGCTAAAATATTGCAGTTTTCGTATTTCTGAAAATTACCGTTATATGGGAAGTAGGTGTGGCTATTGTCCGATTTTTCCCATTTTCAATACCATCCGTCCTACGCCTGAAAGAAGTGCACGTACAAAGTTTCTTTAGGATATCTCAATGTTTACTCGAGTTATCGTGTGCACGGACGGACGGACGGACGGACGGACAGACAGGCACCGCTTACTCGATTTCTCTTTTAATTCTGAGCATTTATGTATACATTTGTCTATATCTCTCTCGATTCGTTTTGTCTGTTACAAACAACCGTTATGTGAACAAAGTTATAATACCCTTGTGCACAAGTGTGCTCGGGTATAAAAAATTGGCTTTTTGTCTTAAGGAGTGACATAATTCCAAATTTTAAAATTAGAGCCACTTGGAGTTATGTCATCGTATCATTTTCAATGAATGCAACACAAAATTCAGGCAATACAACGCAAAGAAAACTTATTTATTTTATGAAAATGAATATAAAAGAGGTGAACAAAGGTATTGAATATTAAGATGTAATCGTAAAAGAAGTATCACTTTTATCGAACCAGCATTTTTTAGTCGATATCTCTCAAAGGTTCGAAAAAGTGTCAAGCGCAAAAATTTTGATGGGGAGTTGCTCGCCTAAAAAAATCTGCTATGGAGCTTCAGCTTTAGACGTTTGTAATTGAAGCTTTGCTCGCCGCTCCACTATGTTTTGACCCCAAGAGAAGGGTTGTTGCTACCTAGTAGTGGATGGCTGCAGTAGTTGCATTGGTGTCTGCCGTTGCAGTGCTCTGCGACAGGGGGCGCGGTAGGCGGTTATAAGTGCGCAGGCCAGAACGTAGAAGGAATTGGCACCCTTAAAAGAATTGTAATTAATTTTATTAAAATATTCGTTTTGCTTTAATTTTTAATGCATAACTATTCTGCAATTGTTAGAAAATTGACTGCAGATTTCAATTCACACAACAGATTGGCAAAATTGTCTAACCATATTATGTAGTAAAAACACTGCGGTTGTTCACACTTGGCTGCTTATCGGGGTATCTGGTTAAAAATTATTATTCTGTAGTGTATTTTATTATTATTTATTTTTTAGTTTGGATTAGCTGCATATTTTGCTATGTATCTGCGTAGTTTTTGAGAATTCGCTAGCCCGTCTCTATTAGTTTTGGCCGCTGTAGTCCCATTGTGCGTCATGGTTATCATAAGCCAGGGCCGGATCTTCCGAGGGGAAGGGAGGGTAATATGGGAAAAAGGTTTAGAATTTCAATCACACTCTTGGTAGTGTGATTTTACTTCGTGCTAAATGAGATTTTTTTCTGATATGAAGTTGGCCATTTCCAATAGATTTTGTCGCTGAACTCATATCTGAAAAATATGCACAGCATTTTAAAATACATCTCTTGTCCTTTCACAAGCCGCACAGTGTGCTTTTTGAACACTGCATGCGAATTAATCGTAGCGCTTTCGACAGAAGCAGCATTTTGATACGAAACAAAATGGTTTTGGAAGCTAAAGTAAATCCCTTTCACGAAAAAATATTACCACTGAGCCACAATTATTTCCCCTTGACCTAAAATAAATTGGCCAAAACTAGTTTTTTAGAAAACAAACATGCAAAATCCACGGGATTTATTCCAAAACAAAAAAAATGTATGTATTTTTTATTATACTAGTATTATAGATTTTGAGGCGAGCAACACGATTCCACTGTTCAAAATTGGGGAAAAAATTGTAACACCTTAATTAAAAAAAAAAAAACATTATTTATTACATTTTTTTCTATTTGCATGCAGCTGTGCATCGTTCACTCAATTTTATATCCCTCGAACAATAAGTGCTAAGGCCCTCTAAGGGCCAAGTTATAACAATTTTAAACCGAACTTCAAAACTGCTATGCTAGTTTTTACTCCGAAATTAGAAAAAAAAAACGTAAAATGTCGAATGAAATCTCGATGTTTAACTTCAGATCGTAACAATTTAGCTCTCAAAGCGCCTAGATACTTCTACCTTGGCTTAAATTAAAGGTCTTGAATAGCACAGAAACTGACTTGTTGTTCGAGGGATATAAAATTGTGTTAAGGATGCACAGCTGCATGCAAGTCAAACAAAAATGCAGTATATAATGCATTTTTCAAATTGGGTTGACATTTTTTTTTTCGTTTTTTATACAGTGGAATCGCGTGTTTTTTTTCGAAGAACGCGATTTTTGACCAATTTTTTAAGATCAAGGAGTGATTGTGGCTCAATGGCAATATTTTTCCTTGAAAGGCAATTACATTAGCTTTCAAAGCCATTTTGTTTCATATCAGAATATTGCTTCTGTCGAAAGTGATACGATTAATTGGCATGAAGTCTTAAAAAAGTACACTGTGTATTGTCGAGTTAGCTCGAATATCTTATTTTTCAGTCGAGAAATGTAATTTTGAAATTTTAAAATTACTACGGTGTATTTTTCTCAAAAGCATATGACTCAAAGCATATGATTTATAAAAATATAATTCATTTATAAACAATATATAATAAAATTAAATAAAATGTTTATCATACTTGGGCGTACAAAATTTTTGATTCTCATTTCCCCCCCAAAAAAAAAAAAATCGAACTCACGATCCGGCCCTGTCATAAGCACTATATTTGCTTGCACATTTACACATACATACATACATATGTATTTAAAAGTTGGTCTACCTTTGTCTGCAGTAAAATGCATTTCCTATAGCTAATGTAGTTTAAATACAGTAACGATTAATATCACACGTACCAAAACTGTGTGTTGGGCATGGCATCCTGCAGTCAATCCGTGTATAAACACATAAATACACAAGTGGCATTAAAGGCACATATCTAAGTAGGTACATGCATACTTTACGAGGTCATAGCCAAGCAGGGGGTCAGGTAGGAAACCACCAACGTAATTGAAAAGTGACAAAATATGCCACAAATAAATCACAGATTAACCGCCGCGTCACTGCTGATGCGATACAATGTCAATGATGAAGGTAACCACCCGCTACAGCGCACAAATTACCCAACGCAAGTGCAGGTGAAGCGATGTTGCTTGCTTATCGGTGGATAAGGCAAACCAATCGAAACAGTCAGCGTAGTGTAGTTGTAGCTGCCTGAATGTTGAGTATTTCAGCGAAAAGGCAAAGGAAGGACATTAGAAATGCAACGCGCGATTAAGTTTTTTTTTTTTTTTTAGTTTTACGAACTCAAAAAACTCACTCTCACTCTCACATGATGATAGATGAGGATGGAGTGGATGAAAAAAAAAAATTAAGCAATCGAATCCGGTGTAGCGGTCCAAGCAATTTACCGTTCGAGCACATCATTTTCGTAGGCGGGCACCGAAGGAAACTATTAGAGCGAGAAGAATTTGCAGAAGATGTTCGGCAGAGATGGTGAGGCGGTAGTAGTGCTGTACCACCCGCAGCGCTTATGATACGCAATTTGCAATTGCTAAATACACACATATGTACATATGTACATGTATTTAGGAATGCACGAGTACATGAAAGTGAAAAGTCACGAAATCTACAGATACATGGCAATAAATTCAATATTGAAGGGACAACCGCAAAACACAGCAAGGACATCACACATCCGCATTTTATTTACGAATGTAGGTAGGTACGTCTAAAAAATCTCTTAGGTCGCAGCTTCTACTTAGTTGCCAAAATAAAAAAAAAAAACACATAAAAAACAAACAAAAAAAAAATATTGCAGTGTGAGTGCACCGGACGCAATTTATGCCACAGCGGGTATCCACCCACAATTACAACGGCATTAAATGCCGCCAGCGTTCAATGCCCTGCCCGAGTAGACGCTGGGCATTGTTACACGCATTTTGGTGACTACGCAAAAATAAAAATAAAATACAATAAAAAACTGTAATTGTAACTATTGTAACATAAGCAAAGCACTTAAAAAAGATACAACTTGCTGGTTCAGCTTGTGGCTGCTCGGGCGCCGCGCGTATATTGTCGTCACTGCTACTAGCCCCCCCCAACGCCAAAGTGTCAACAACTTACTCGCATTCTGCGGTATGGCATCTAAATATGCTGGAAATGTGTTGATTGCTACTGGCACCGCCTGCAACCGCTCTAGTTACTCCCACGGATTTCCGTTCGTTCAAATTGCTGCGGTGTAGCAGCTACGTGGGATATATGCTACTTTTTTAGTGGTACCAGTAGATGGTATTAATGGCTGGATTATTAAGTAACATATCCGTAGATATATTGGTTTGAGGCTTCCAAAACATTTTAATCATTCATAAATTATGCGGCCATCCAACGATCTCACCGCAGACCTTCAAAGGTGGGAGGACTCAGTTTGTGGCTCACTGGCATATATAAAAGGGAGAATTATAACTCCAATTCGTGGAGTATCTGGATCAATGCTTTATCTTTGACGATTGGGTTTAAAAAATAGCACTCGATACCTGACAGGCCACAGCAAGCTGAGGTACCATTTTTGTAAAATGGGGCTTTCTGTTGATACGAAATGCCGGTTTTGTGGGCTAGCGAAAGGAAAACCTGAGCATGTATGTTCTATATGATTGCCTAGGTATTGACCTTGGTGTAAGAATATCGTCCTCATCCAGAATTTGAAACATGGCATCCTTCAAAGTGCTTAGCTTCAGTAAAAGCCCAGGGTTGGGGTGGTTTCTTAAGACTTAGGGATATTTTAGGGATTTTTCGAAATTTTCAGATGGGCAATAGAGACATCAGCAGCTTCTTAAGAGTCGTGGAAATAAGGAAAACTTCTGAACGAGGCGCTTCGCAGGATGAATTTGGAGCAGAACAAGCTCCGGAGCGGAGCGCAGGGTTATAAACTATACATAGGATGTTTAAAGAAGTTGTAAGCTCAATTCTCACCTAACTCCAACTAGTCAGCTTGGCAAAGAGTGCAACGGTTAGCTAGTTTATAGGTACACATCAAGAGCAGTTCGTTTAACTAACCAGATGGTGTTAGAGGCATATCTGAATAATCTACCTATAGTCATGTTATCTGAAACGCTCTGCAGCTATGAGCACTCAAAGCCATAGGATGTCTAAAAACTACGGACGCCTTATATGGGTCATGTGTCCATTTTGGGCAGGGTTGTGGTTTAACAAGAAGGCTATTTATGACTATTAGGTCACGGAGATTAAGTATAGCCAAAAATTTGAACTTCACATCCCTGAAAGAAATACATAGTATTCTGGAACCGCTTAAACATTGATGACAATGAGATTCCAATATTTTACAGATAAAAAGAGGAAGGTGCCAGACACCTTCTCCCAGCAATTCCCATTGAAGGAAGCTTACAGACTTCCAGAAGACTGTGGACGTGTTGGCAAGCAAAGACCAGAGGAACCGGCTCCAAACATCCATGAATCCTACAACCGCAACAGGTGGTACGATAGCTCTGGTCATTACTAGATCGGCGAGGATGTGAATCCTGCTGGGAATATCCAAACAGAGCATACAACTTCAAACGGGAATGCTAACGGGACACAGGACTATTGGCAATATGACTGCCAGGTTCAAAGCTCAATAAAACAACTTCTGTTGAAGTTATAAAGAAGACGAGAGATAGAATACGTGTTCCCGTTATAGAATCTATAAACTCTCAATTTTCGACACGTAGAAATGCTAGTCCGTTGATGGCCTTGGTCAGAAAAAATTTAAAAAAAGATAGCTTTTCAGTAAGTTACACAAATTTTGACAACAAAACTTGGCAAGCACTGAAATTAATATCCAAATCTCAATCTGATTTTCACACCCTAAGCATATTTACAAATACTCACATACTTGCATATGTATGTATGTATGTATTTATGTTCACAAAACGAAAAAATCAACACTCATAAATGTATTCCCACACTTGTGCGTTAGCACTTCAACACCAATACACTTATCCCAATTTTAATGCCCCCCACGGTACATGCCACGCTTACGTCGTCATTTTCACCACTTCTACTGGCGACCATCTCACCCACCGCCCAAAGCGTTGGCCAAAAACTGATGACGTTGTTTGCGTGGCGTCGGAATTGTTTGGCAACGCCCTCTTCGCTGCGTGTGATTTGGAAATTGATGCACAATTTTCGAGCCAAACCTAAACCACAAACAATAATCCATGAATAAAACATAGAGTATTGTAAAAAAATACTGGATTTGAGGCAGAAAGGAGAGCATATAAATGTGCATATGTATGAATGCATATATGTAGATATATATGTAATTATTTATTTATATAATTGTTTATATATAGACATACATACATACATACATGCATACATAAGTATGTATTTGAAGGATTAATTCATATTATTCTAAAACAATACAGGGTCACAGCGCAAGTTACGTAGCTTAAAAGAATCTAAAAGGATAAATTAGTAAACTTGTATTATAGTTATTACTGTAACTATAAGACGGAGCATCATTACATGTATTAAAATAAGCCTTGAGACTCGTATCATTTACTAAAATAGCCAAACACAAACCAATTTTTCATAATTATGCACTATTTTGCGATTATGTCTTTCCTATTTTTCCCAAATTAATCAAAACGTGGCCGAATTGCCCAATTTATTGGCCAATTCGCTATATTCGAAAAATCAAAGACAGTGACGAGGACAATGAGAGAAGTGTGAAGTGTGTAAACGCCGTTTAAACGTTATACAGCTTTGAATACTCCAAAGTCCGCTTGTTGCCATCGTACGCCCTTCTGAGCGATAAATTAGGACGAGCATGTTCAGAAAGCGGGACCCTTCTTATCGCTTGGGCGGAGCACACTTAAATTCCGGTCGACAGGAATGGGTCCGCTGACCATCAATTTTGTTGTTCTTCAAATTTGCTGTTCGCACCTCATCAGGAGTCGAGTGGTGCGATATCAACTACCTCGACCTCGATTGGGGTCAGAGATTCATCTTTTACGCTGGTTTCAGTGCTTTGACTACTCAGCCGGGTAGAGAAGAGTTATCTCCATGATTAAGGGGTTCGGTCTAACAGGCGTTTTGCCTGTTCTCGAAAACTTCCGTAAGTCGCTTAACTTCCAATAAGCCCAACATTTGAAACTCTTCGCTCTCACATACTTCGACCTCCCTCTTTTTTTGCGGAAAACATGAACGACTCGCTTTCATCTTAAGCTCCTCATATCGGTCCTACTTGCGCCCGATCACAGCATGTCCTTGAAGTGGGCACACTTCTTCTTATTCTTATCAGCGATAGTGATATTTCTCATCGCACCAGTTGTAGTTTTCTGCTGTCCGAATACCTACCTTACGCCGTCCATCGCATTTCTGGGAAGACGGTGATGCCAGCCCTAATCTTCGCGAGCACATCGACCAGGCGGGCGAGCCACCTTCAACATTAGGGTTTTTAGTTTTTTTTTTAATTCACCGTGGTTGTCATAAGAAGTAGGGCTCTCATGCGATGAGACACGATTTTATTGAAACAAGCTTTTCGTAAAAAGCTTTTATTAAAAAAAAAAAAAGTATTCAAATCGGTTGAAAAATGAAGGCTCTGGACTATTTTGAACAGTAACTTCCAGTAACAGTAACAGTAACAGTAACGCTGGCAGCCGCACCTTATGACGAACTGACGCTGCAGACTTCAGAGGATCTTTAAACCGAACACGACGGAGTGACCCCACACGGGTTGACAAAAGGATCGGGTTTACAAATGGATCGTCATGCAAAACATATTCAGGTTTTGTTAACTCCGCTGTATCAGATACCGGATATCATTCTACACAAGGATTAGCTCTGATCAGGGCATCGACCAACGTTATTTATGAATATTTTAGTGTCGCAAAGTTGCATTCAATACTCAAAAAGTTACAAAGTTAAAACTTCACAATCAACTTTCTATCCAAAGAAATCAATTAAAAATTACAAATTGCTGAATTAATTGCTAGCTATTTGTTAAACAAAAAATTCGCGACATCACCTCAAGAAAAGAATATGGCACTCGTCTCGCATTTAAAATAGCAATAAACTATCGATTATCGTTTACAAAGAACGAGCATTTTCGACTTGAAAGTCGCGAGCCGCATTAAGTCATTATTACAACTCATTAATGTTGAAATGTCAGACGGCGATTGGCGATTGGGCGATTGCATTATGCAAATCACAAAAATTGCAAACAGGTAGATACAAATACAATTTTTAACTGATCGAGCATACAATTTTTACATTTACAATAGTTCTGCTACTCACATTTATATAGCAACTTGTTTGCGATCATGTTTGGCGATAAAAAAAAAAAAACCCCGCCAGAAAAGGGACGCAGCAGCGCTCCTGCGACCATTGACAGCTGCATTGAATGATGAGCCCGAACGTTTTGCACGACAGGCGCGCAGGTTCATTGATTGTCGATCGACGACCAATTGCTACCTAGTGCGCATGCGCATGGGGAGGTGGTAGAGACGCGCGCAAGTACAGTAGCTGCGCTCGACTGTTGACGCTGCCACCGCGATACGCCAACAAACGTTGGCCAAAGCGCGGTACACGAATACTCGTAACCGCTACTGTCAGCACCGCCGCTGCCGCCACACTGTAGCGTGTACCCCTCAAAACGTGCTGCCGGCCACATGCACCCTCACCTCTGGAATTCTGTTGAAATCCGAAAAATGCAATCACCCACCTGAATCCCTAATTAGGCAATGTCTCCTCTGATTGTCTGCCGCTGGTTGATAGCCGTCAGCCGGCGAGCCGCATTGACTGGGTGAATTAATTAATTACAATTTTATTGCTGGCATTATTGTTTTATTAGTCGAAAAACATATGGGAACCAACGATTCATAATTTCTTATGGTTTTTTTTTTTTTTGGTGCAACTCGTATGTGCTACAGTTCATAAGTTTCATTCATGTGCATGTGTGTGTGTGTGCCATATTGTCGATCCAGCGCTGGCACACTCATCATCATCATTATATTGATCAGGAAAGCATGTAAGTGGTACTCATTCCCATGACTTATAGGCACGTACACACGTTACCGTCCAGCGTTCCCAAGCGCGTCCCCTCAGTGCAGCCGCATAACGTTTCATTATGCATTTTTCATACACAATACATACTCCAATGAGCGACTTAATGTCTCAATTCAGCGTCTTCAAGTCGTTCTCATTGATTTCTTGCATTGATTGCCGTCGCTTGGTGCCTACATACATACATACATACATACATACATATGTGTTGTATTTGTTGTCCGCACTGTGCTTTGCTTTATGACAAATAGCATTCTTTTAGAATCGCCGAAATGCTCAATTATTGCTTTATAATAATTCCACGTGTTCACCTCATCATCGTGCTCATCGAACGGCAGATCGGCATTCTTTTCTTTGCCTTTCATCGGCTTGTTGCAACGTTTAACTTGGTCGACTGATCGCTAGCCGCCAACGTGTGGCAGTGGCGATCACCGAGTCGCAACGAGTCCGTGGTTCTTTAAATTACATACTCGTACTAAGTGTAGGTGCAAGCTTAGATACATACATACATACTCTTACCTTCTTATACTATGCCATAACTTTTTCTATATATATACATAATCACATTTTATATTTTCCATTTTCATGTAAATTTTCTTACCCGGAATCAGCACCATCGGCATGGCATGGCTGGTGAATATTTTATTTTTTGTTTAAGAAGAAAAAAATATCTACGATTTTCTCAAGTCTTGGCTGCCATTTTGACACGGAAGCCATTTGTCAAAATACGTCACATTAGTTGTGAAAGGTAATTAAATGTAATGGTAGTAATTGGAAAAATAGTCGATCGCCACTAGGCAGCTCATGTTTATGGTGAAATTAAAAGCGGGTGTCCGGATGTCTA
Source organism: Rhagoletis zephyria (assembly GCF_001687245.7). NCBI lineage: Eukaryota > Metazoa > Arthropoda > Insecta > Diptera > Tephritidae > Rhagoletis > Rhagoletis zephyria. The sequence continues at coordinate 77,882 of NW_016157113.1, forward strand.
CTACGAGTAAATGCATACTGGTAATATGAGTAGCAATATCACGACGAAGAATTCACACATGTACAAACTTGTACGTAAACATATTACCTATGTAGAAGTGGAAGGAGTAAAATGGCTTTTCTTTTAAATGCCGACGGGAATTTTTCTCTCACGCAGTTTACAACGATGAGCGTAGGAAAATTAGAAGTAAATACTTATGCTTATTCCTATTTACAAGCATAGAGTCAGACTTACATACATACATATATGCCTTTTAACGTTGAACAAAGATGGGAAGGTTTTTAGGGGCTTTTGAGAGAACTCTTCTACACCAGATGTATTGTCCTGTTCGCGTGAGCGACGAGTATCGAAGAAGATGCGTGGACAACGGAAAAATTCGCGAGCACAATGGACGGAGCAAGTGCAGAAGCATCACCGAAAAAATGGTTGTAGGGCCAAATAAAACGAAGAATGATGTTCCACGTTTGGAGAACGACAGATTTTAAGGGTACCCTCTAAGAGAAGATGGATTTTATGAGAACACAAATGAAAATGGTAACTGTAAGGGTAAGGTATTGGAGATGGTAAATTGTATTGGTAATAATATTGATAATGATAGTGGAAAAAGTATTGGTAACGGTGATGGCAAAGGTAATAGTAGTGGTGATGGTAATGTTAATGGTAAAGATAGTGCCAATAGTAAAGTTAGTGGTAATGACAATGTTAATTGTAATGGAAATGATTATTTTAAATGGTAACTGTAACTGTAACTGTAACTGTAACGGTAATTGTATCGGTAATGGTATTGTATATAATGTATGAAATTGGTATTGGTAATCGTATTGATAAATTTAATGATAATGTCAATGTGTTGTTGATTACTATTGGTATCTAAGTGGAATAAGATTGGTGTAGTTATTGGTGATGGTAATAGTAATAGAATAGTTACAGGTCTATTCCGCGCTGGTAACATAAATTTTATAACCCCTAATTAAAGTGTCTGTCAATTTTTAAATCTTTTCCGCATTCTGTGCTCTCTTGTAACCGGTAAATTTGGTTACCATCTCGTAAGCTGGTAACAAAATATTGTCCCGTGAAATATGCAATACAGGAATTTCCACAAATCTTCATAGCTGAATATTTTCACTGCATTACCAACGTACCTAGAATCGCGGCGAAAAGAAGTGGTAACATTTTTTGGTAATAAAATTTGCTGGTCACATAATCTTCGACAACGTGCAGAATATACCTGTTAATGTCAATGTTAATGGTATTGTAACGATGATGGTAATGGTAATTGTAATGACAATGGTATTGGTTATCGTGGAAATAGGATTGATATAGGGGATGGTAATTGTAATGGAAATAGTAAGCGTTGTGCGAATAGTAACGTTAATGGTAATGACAATGTTAATCATTATGGTACTGTTAATGATAACAATAATAGTAATGGTAACAGTAATAGTAATGGTAATGGTAATTGTTATGTTAATGCTAGTGTTAGTTGTAATGGTATTGGTGTTGGTAATGGATCGTGGCATCTTCACTTATTGGACATACATATTTATGTACAAAGGTTGGGAATTTCGTGGGTACTCTGGATAAATAGGAGTATAACTTGCTATAATACATATCCATAATGGATCTGGCCCAAAGTAAGACAAATCGAACATTGTTTTCAAGATACGAAAATTTTAAATTATATATAAATACCATACTGATTCAATCCATGGGATATATGTTTATGGCTACTCTTGTCAAGCCCGACCTCGTCATTAAGATCCATGATACGGCTTTTAGGTTGTCTTGGTGGCAGCTCGCTTTAAGCAAGTGTCTGTCATTAACTCGAAGAAATCTTTTTGACAAGCCCTGGTAAAACATTCAGATAGGTCTGGAGCTTCGTCCTGTTTGTTCCGGAGCAGTATATTAGAGAATCCTCCGGCCAATCGTTTTGAATGTTGTCAGCACAGTTTTACCAGTGATCAGTTAGAATTTTGTTCCAAGTCTGCACTTGCTTGACGGCTGAAATTATAAGCGCTGAGATGTAGAGCAGCTGCCAAAGTTGAACTCTAAAAAGTTCGGGTAATTTTATCGACCCGTAACCCTAAATTAAGCTTAACCTCCTTCCTTCATGCTGTGATAAGGGATGCTATTGACTTTGTAGGGTTAGGTGAAAACTGCAGGAGTTATTGGAGAAATGATCCGGTCAATTGGCCACCGAGCTGGTGCGATCTAGCACTTCTGGGCTTTTTTCTCTGTGGTTGCCAACAGGCCAAAGACGTTGTACCAACTTAGAACGAATATTGAAAAAAATTAGGTTCAGCGAACCGATCCCTGAGAGCGAATTTCATTCTTAAATGGCATGGTACCAGCTTTTTAGAGATTTCGAAGTTCGAAGCGAAATGCGTGAGTGTCCATTACGCAGAAAATTTGAAGATCATGTAGGAACTATTTATGGAAGTTATCCTTGAATTTTTGTAAGTCATATTCTTTCTGTGGAGAGCTTGTAATGCCTACGCAGTAACCAAAAGAACAACATCTGAAGCTTTTAGTATAGAACTCAAGCTTAAGGCTTCTTTTTGCTAGATTATTGATTTATAATTTCTTCTATTTCATAACAATACATATGTACTATGTAAGCATATGTCTTTTGCTAATGCTTGTAGACATTTTTACTTATAACTACATGCATCTGAATAATTGCGCCGATATTTACTGACATACATACGAATATGTTAAGTACAAATGTTGAATTATTCTTGCGATTACTCTTTTACATACATACATACTTATGTTTTTATGTACATATCAGTCCCTAGCGTGTTTGGAAAATGGCAAAGCTTGAATAGCAAACGGAACACCAGCAAAAAGGAAGGCGTTTCCACGCCTCAATGACAAATTATGACAGTACGCATTTGCTGTGATTTATGATGCTGCCGATGCCATCGTTGCGATGCGCCGCTGTCAACAGTGATGCCTGACTTTGTTGCTGCTTGCCGCTAAAAGCATTTCCTTTGAATGGTGCGGAGCGGTTTAAAGTGCTAAGTGAATAAAATAAAAAATTAAAATAGAAACTATAAAGCATGTGGAAGTAGGTGATTTCATGCAACATTTTGGGCATATGGCAACAACCAAGCGCATAAAAACCTGGTTTAGTTTCATAAAGGTTTTGGTTTTGCTTTTATGTTTGAGCTAAAGGCAAACCAATACTGTATATATGTATATATATACACATATATATATAGGAATTAACGCAACTGTGTTGCGCTTGAAACTGCTTTTTAACGAGCCGGAATGACTGCATGCCTCGAATACGCTGAAGGACGTACGCAAACACAGTTGAGGCAGCAGACTGGAGGGTGTTAATATCGAATGAAAAGAGACACTTTCAACTACTCCTGTTTCCTTGCCTTATTCGCTTACATTTGTTTTGTTGTTGTATGAGTGTTAATGTGTCGCACAAAATTAAAAGTGCAACATAATGTGGCATTAATGTGCGTTCTCGCTGCGTGCGGCAACCTCTGGCCCGCTGCCATAATTAATGGCCAAATAATGTAAAACGATAAAATTATTTAGATGAGTTCGCTGGCAAACGCTTTGATTGCTGTGATTTTCTTGTGAGCAATGGCTGTATGTAATTCAATAAGTTGAGCAATTTAAATTGCGCCATATTTGAATGTTAAAAAATGAACGCATTTTAATTTCCCACAAGAACGCATAATAATGAAATGTTATACATAAATATGTATGTATGTATGTATGTATGTGCATAAGTACCCGCAATTGAATTGCTGCGTCAAGAAAAAACATATCATTGCTGCTTTCAGTAGCAGTGAAACATTAGGGTCGACGAACATTTTTTTTTCGTGGAAAAAACCAAGAAACCCCCAAATTTTTTTCTAAGGCCAACAAGTAATTTTTAAGCAAAAAACACAACCGACTTCAATTCTCGTGTAAAAATTTAGGAATACCGTTAATTTTTGCATGATTCAATGATCGGATCTAAAGCAAATTAGTATGGGACCACCTGTGAGATACTACCTTTCCGATTGAAAAATAACTATCAAAATCGGTTGACATACATTTTCCATTCACAAAACGGGTAGAAAACTTTGGGCTGGTGCTGTGCGGGGTCCGGGTGTTCAAATTACTTGGGAGAGTATCCTTTTTAGATCCCAGTACTTTAATGCCAACTTTTTTTTTAACCCTGGACGAAAAGGAGTTGCCTATACGCTGAGATATCTAAATATGGCTATTTAAAATGACTTTGAGCAATATAACCGGCTGAGTCAGAATTGGCAGGAATCTCTCCGAGACGTTTGATATCGAACGAGATTTCAGACATGCTTCATGAGATTGCTTTCATGTGATTTATATAATCTGATATTAGAAAAGATAATAAGAGCTCCATAACTAAACAAGAGCGTACAGTTGCTGGCGTATGCCAACCACATTGACATCATTGGTAAAATGAAGTGTTCCGTCTATTCTGCCTTCTCAAATTTAGACAGAAAAAGCTCGTGGGTCTAGTGGTGCATAAGGACAAAACAAGTTGGACTGAGTAGGAAATTGAGAAGTATCTAAAGTCCCTTCTCGAAGTACGAATACATATGCGCCATATTAAAACAACCTTCGTGGGTCCGCCACTGACTGACACGTAGTTTAACCCCCAAAACCCCCCGCTGGATCCGCCACTGACCACGTTTGTTCGCACGCCTTAACTTCAAAGTCATATAAGTAATTAAATATTGGCGTGGAAGATTTTTACACAGTATTCCTTAAGCACATATAGATAACTTTCTTCATGTAACAATTTTATATAAAAATTTTAGAATGAATTTCGAGTGTGCCAATAAAAATTGTAAAAATAGAATTTTAGTTTTTCAAATCATAGTCATACTCAATGTAATTTTTTCATTTGGTGGCACACTAGTTTTATTACACTAGCTTCGTTCCATTTGTCAAGAAAAACATTTTAACTATTTAATTTTAATATTTTGAAGTATCTTATATTATTGAAATTAAAAAATCGTAAAATTTCTAAATTTCGGCTTAGAGTGTAAACCTGCTAAATCCGTTTTTTTTTGGCAAAATTGACCTTTTTATGCAGTTCGAAGGAGTAGGCGATTCCAAAGTTGGCAAGCAAAAAAAAAATACGTCAATATAAAAATATAATTGTCAAAAATTATTTGATGAGTAAAGCTGCTAAGTACAATCAGTTCAAATTCAACTGCTAAATCCAACATATTGTGCTTCTGTCGCTCGATTATTGTTCTATCTTAGAGTATTACTTTATGCGTTTAAGCCAAGGTAATAGCCAGCGAATCATGGGCGTAGCCAGGTAGGGGCAGGGGGTGCTCGAGCCTCCCCCCCTTACTTTCAAATTTTCCTTATATATATATAAAATATTATCCTGAAATGCCAGGTTAATAGGGTCGAGCCCCCCCACCCCCCCCTAAATTTCATTCTGGCTACGCCGATGCAGCGAATAATTTAATTTTTTATATCTCAAGGAAATTATTATTACTCGTGGTACGAAACAGAAGGAAGATTAAATGCAGAAGAGTTTTCCAGCGTGTGGGTAGATTTGATAGAAAAAAATGTAGTACCAAATAATAGTTCCGGGGAGCCAATTACAGTAATTTTTTATAGCGACGAATGCACATATCAAAACCGAAACAGTATTATGGCTAATGCTTTGTTATCCAGAGCTATAAATAACAATATCATTATTGAGCAAAAGTTTCTTGAAGTAGGCCATACCCAAATGGAAGCTGATTGTATCCATTCCACTATCGAACGAGTACTTAAGAAAAGAGATATCCATGTTCCTGCAGAATACATTGAAGTATGTAGATCAGCTAGAAAAAATCCAAAACCATATGACGTAACTTATCTTAGTTACACGTTCTTTAAAAGCTTTAACACAGTTCAATTCTTTAATAGCATTCGTCCCGGTCGCGGCAAAGGTGCTGCTAAAGTAACTGATATACGAGCCCTACGGTATACACCAAGTGGCGGCATACATTTCAAACTAAGATTCTCCAACGCAAAGAAAATCCCCAGTAGCTGTTTCCTTGCCGTTTTCTCACCTTCCGAATTTATATGAGAGTAGGTGTACGATTGCTCGCAGAAAGTATTATAGATCTCCAGTATTTCAAACGATTACTTCCTGAAGATTACCACGCCTACTATAACAATTTACCTCATGATTGAATAATATGTATCATACTTTCTGGCATTATTGAGTTCCTACTTAAATTATCTTATATGTGGGCTTTGTACTATTAATTTGAGAGAGGAATAACTCACGTATAGTTACTAATATATGTTTTATAAACTGCCTATTTTTGTTGCAATAAACGGAAGAATAAATCTGTTGTATTATTTTATATATTTGATTGTTTTTATGAATGGAATCCTATTTTAGTTAACATTTAAATTGAGCTCGTAATCACAAAAAATAAAATAGAAACAATTTTATTCATACAAAAAACCACTTCAATTTTGAAAATACAAAAACTAAAACCTGCTAAGTTAGAAATTCGCCAATTCGTAATTTTTTTCATTCGTTCGTGGATTAGGGCCATAGAACGTAACGCGATTAACAAACTATATGTAGGATTTGCCCCTTAGACTTAGAGTTAAACATATATTTAGTTTTTTTGCCTCTACAGTAAAATATGTTTTTTGGTCGTTAGCAGGTTTACACTCTAAGGCGACGATATGTTCTGCATCCTGCATTTTACTTCAATTTTGAGGCACACTCTTGAGACTTCACAGATATGTCGTATTTGATGGGAACGTTCATTGTCGCTAATATGAACATTCTATTTGAAAACTTCTCAAAATTATTTAAAAAAAAGGAACTATGATTTTTTCGAGTGACCTTGAAAAAATTTGTAATTTCTGTATTTTCTAGTATAAATAAACGTTTTAAGGCTAAAATAGTGCAAATACTTGATTAATTTTTTATTGTACATGTTTCTCGAAATACATTGATTGAAATATATGCCAGAAGCACAGAAGAAAAACGACTAGCGTATTTCATTGAACTCGGCCAAATTGGCTTAAGCGGTTACAGCGCTAAACAAGAAGAAGAAGAACTGAAAGTTGTAGAAATTTTCATTCCAGATTTTGAACGCTGTTATGCAATTATTGCCATGTGCAAGTAAAAGTATAACAAAACACTAAATGAAACAAATTAACAAAAACGAGCAAAGAGCAATTGGATTTTCAAAACATAGCAAACCAATTTACACGACTTCGAGAAAAGCATTACACGAGTTTGTAAGGTGTGTGTGATTTTGTGATATGTGTAATTGTACAAATGTATTCGCGCTTGGAGGCGTGCCACAACATAAAACGGTTTAGTGCGTGACACGCAGTGAAATACAAAAGCAACAACAACAACAACAACAACTGCAGCAGTAGCAGCGGAGGGTTGTTTGATCGTTGACGCAAATTTGTTGGCAGTCCAAATGGTTTTTCAGCAAATATGCTGTTCACTTACTGCCAATGCAACAACAACGACAACAAAAAAGAGCAATTATAAAATCGAATACAAAAGCAGAGTTGAAAAATACATACATACATACATACACACATACATACAACAAAAGGCAATTTGCCGCATTTAAACGACACTTTACTTATAATTTTTATACGCACGACAAAGCATTCAGCATGCAGCAGGAGTAACTTACTATACATAGCCTTCTATGTGCGTACGAGTTTACATCCCTTCTTACCGGACTGAGTGAGAATTACTCACACACAAAACACAATTCATTACGCAGCTAATAAGTCAACCTCAATCGCTTATAAGCCACTGTTAGCTGCCACAGATCCCTTTCAAATCCTGCTTTGGTAAAATCCTAAAGCATTTGCAGCAGCCGCTGGGTAGGCACACAGGAAATCGCCCTCTTTTGCCATTGCGGTGCGGCGCAACCCGATTAATCGACTCAGTCTGGCAGTTAGTGTCGTTGTGTCGTTTTTTTTTTTTTTTTTGGGGCGTGACACGTGAGACACCTGGAGTGATTGTTTGCTGATGCTGTAAATGAGAGCCTAAATGGTAAGCAACATGCGTGCATACATACAAATACATATGTGCAAATGTATGTATTTGAATCCACACATCCACACCGATCGAAAAGTACCATCACACTCACATCCTATGTACCGCATTATGGCTGTTTACCAACCACTTCGGTAGGCCCTTAGTATAACTAAATAAGCAGTTGGCTCGCTATCGTTACTTGTTTTGTTGGCTCTTCAAATTGTGAATTGCTACAATTTGGTGCGTTAAATTACGCTATTCGTTATGGACTCTCGATGTGTGAAATTGACAGTTGACTTTTCTCTGTTCTCACTTTCCTCACTTATGTACCTATGCACCAATTCACACGCACTACTTAACGACAATTTTTTGGGTTATTTGGCATACATACATATATATATACTCGCACTTGAGTTCAACATTTGCCGGCCACTTGGACCGAAGTGTGGTGCGTGATAAATTTTATAAATTAGCTACTTAATTGGTGTAATGAATAAGGTGAATTGAAGAATACATATATGTAGGCATGTATGTACGTATGTAGTTTGGCTAATTTCTCCTAATTTCCATGTCAACATCAGCAATTTTCTTATAATCAATATTTGGTAGTAGTAGTTATCTGATAACATAGTAATTTGTAAATTTTCGCCAACGAATGGGCTTCATACATACTTTCTATCCTAAAGGAGACCGCACAATACGAATTGAAAGATCTGTTGAAAAGGAGGTCTAATCGTTATTGTGTTTATCCTTTAGCAACATGTTTGGAAAAATTAAATTAAGTATATAAAAAAATATACTTTTCTTCCTAAAACAATAAAAACAGAAAATCCATGAGAAAATAAATTAAAAAAAAAATACTATCATGTATTGTGAAACGATTTTCTGTCATCTCTTTTCGAATTTGGTTTGGAGACAAACCGGTTTCAGCGTTGCGCCATCTTCAGCATCATTTTCGTTCTCCGAAACGGAAGCACAAACAACCAAAACGCAATCAATTTAATTAATAAAATAAATTTATAAAAATTAAATGAAACTGAAAAATATATACATATATTTTTCTTTTTAAATCCATAAAATCTTAACGTTAAAAAAACTCGGAAGAATTAAATAAAAATAAAAAAGAGCTCGTTTTAAAACAATAAAATTTTAAAATGAAAAGAAAATTAAATTAGAATAGGACAAATCTAATTAAAAAAAGAAAAGAAAAGGATTTAATTTTTAAAAATTAAATGAAATTAAAAAAAAAATTTTTTAAAAAGAAAAAATTTATTAAAATATATGAAAAAATTCGCTGACCGAGAATTCGAACCACGGATCAGTCGAATGTCCCGCTAGTGCTTTGCTCATTCGGCCATTGCGGCTCTTGGAGCAGCGCGAGCAAAATGATGTATGTACACCTCCAGCTGGAACATGTTCATGTGCTTTCAGTCAAAAGAGCTTTCACCATGAAGTTGGCAAAGAAGCTTTTTTTGTGTAAGACTTTCGTGCCAGAATAAACAAAGGGCCTTATGCATAAAAAGTGAGCTTAAGCTCAGACTCAATTTTTGCACTGAAAGGGTGAGCTCAAGCTCAAGAATTTGTACTGAAAATCGAGTCGGAGCTTAAGCTCACTTTTTATGCATGAGGCCCAAAGTCTTTCATACTATCTTGCATGGGCGTAGCCGGGTAGGGACAGGGGGCTGCTCGAGCCCCCCCTAACTTTCAAAATTTCCTTATAAATATATAAAATAGTACCCTGAAATGCTAGCTTAATAGGGAGAAAATGGATATCTGAATTTTTACTCATTTTTTAATGGATAACACAGCCCAACAAAAATTAAAAAAAAAATCGGAGCGGCAAATGTAAAAGTTGTTTGTGATAGATTTTTTATGCTGATTACGAATCCGTAAGCATAAAGTTTCCATCAGCTCCAGATTTTGACAAAAAATCGCGGTTCTTGCAATATTTTAGAAGCTCTAGCGAAGAAACAAAAGGTAGAACATCCCTGACTTAAATTAAACCTAGATCTCTCGACTACTATCTCTGAAAAGATATCTCAAATATTTGAGATCTTAAAATATTTTTACCATTATTAACTAAACGATGGCACAATTTTATGCATATTTCCCTCCACAGGGGGGTTTAAACCTCCAAAACCCCTCCTTGCGGCCGGGCCTGGGTTAGTAAAAACATACATACATACATACATACAGCCCCTGTCAAAATTATAACCCATAAGTTTTTATAATTTATTTTTATGTTATATAATCCAATTTTTAAAAATGTTTGTAATTTTAAAAAAGTTTGTGCGCTATTAAAAAAATCAACAAACTATCCCAAAAATTTCAAGTTTTTTAATTCGTTTTCGTAAAAAGATTTTTGTTATATGTTTTGTTCGACCCTATTAAGCTGGCATTTCAGGGTACTATTTTATATATATATAAGGAAAATTTGAAAGATAGGGGGGAGGTTCGAGCACCCCCCTGCCCCTACCTGGCTACGCCCATGAATATATGTAATACACATCAATTACCAGCCTTTTTAAAATATTCTGCGAAAAGAAAGAGTTGAGTTTTAATTTTTTTGTCTCATCTTATTATTTAGTCTATTTCAATTTATGTGTACACTTTAGTATTTTTTGTTTTGTTTTATTTTATTTTAATATTTTAGTTTTTTTTTTTTTTGCAAACTCATACTTAAAAACAATAATATCAAACAAAATCAAAAAAAAAAATCTAAATAAATAAAATGTAACTACAAATCTTTCCTAATTATTCAGTTGAAAATCTCAAAATAACATAGAAATATGAACTACTTATGTAACTAGCAATTTTTCAATAAATGCTCCGCGCCAACGCCAAAGTACCCGTAACTGTATTCGCCGCCGCCATATTTGCTGCCGCCATTAATGCTGCCGGCGTCGCTGTAGCGCTGAGAACACCAGCAGCGCTGCCATTGCTTAAGCTCGCCACCACGCCATTGGTCGCATTGAACTTCTCGAAGCCGCTAAGCTCGGTGGGCATTTTCTTGCGCAGATCAGGTTTTGGACCACTCAGGCACATTTTCTCCAGCTGTTGGTGTTGCGAACGCACCGCGAACCGATTCACATGCACAGGTATGGGTACAACAATTTTGGTGCCACCGCCAGTACCACGTCCGAGGCCATGCGATGTGAGACCAGCTTTGACACGCTTCCATTTGGCGCGACGATTTTGAAACCAAATTTTCACCTGCAATTATTTGTGGAGGTGAAAAAAGAATGATTAATTGGCAACTAAGTACAACTGGGTAACTTTTGTAATCAGCTTAATATAATATCGTCATCCTCATGCCAGAAGCATGAATGTGCAAATTTATCAGTTTTGAGTTATTGTGTTGTCTTGACTTAGCTTTGGATGTTATATGTTATACCAAAACACAGAATACCATGCCTACACGGAAAGTACATATTTTACAGTTAATTCTCGTCAAGAAAAACTTTCAAGCTTGATTTCCCAAAATTTTCTTTTTACTCATGCATGTTTCTGGCATACGGGCGACGATATTTTGCTATAGCTTTACAGCTTATTAAGCCAATTAGTATGTACAAGAACATATTTACACATGTATGTATGTAAGTAGTATTTGTTTGCCCACCTGTACTTCACTAAGTTTAAGGCTCGTCGCTATTTGACTTCTTTCAGTCAGGCTTAAATATTTCTTTGCATGAAATTCCCTTTCAAGTTCCAGCAGTTGCTCCGAGGTAAAAGCGGTACGTCTTCGGCGTGATTTGGAATTTCCACCCCCACAACTACTCGCAGAATCCTTATGCGAGTCGTTTTGTCCATTCACAGTTTCGTCATCCGAACAGTCTTCACTATCAGAGTGTGTGTAGCCTAAAATTAAAAAAAAAAAACAAGTAATTTTTAAGCAAGAAACAAAACCGACTTTAATTCTCATATAAAAATTTAAGATTATCGTTAATTACTTCTTGATACAATGATCGGATTTAAACCAAACTAGTATGGGACCATCTGTGTGGTAACACCTTGTCTTAAAAAAAATAATATTAATTATAGAATCCGGATAACGTGGTCCAAAGTTATGCGGTAACATGGTAACATACATAAAAAAAATATATATATCTTCCGACGAATTAAAAAGGAACAAGGAGGCCCCACCTTGCCATAGTAAAAAAACTGTGTGGAGTCCTGTAAGAAAGACGATTGCAACATATTTTCGAATACATATAAATTTCTATTTATTATAATTTATTATTAAGGTTTTTTATTCGAGCTTATTTTTTTATTCCCCTTTTTTACAATAAACCGCTAAGGTGCAGAGCAACTTAAAGACGAGCACATCTAAAAGTTAAACATTCTAAAAATAGAATTATTAACAAAAACCAACAAAAAAACCACCACAAGTGTAATAGTGGCGGAATACCTGAGCTTGATTGTAGTTGGCTCACATGAAAAAATTGGAAAAAAAACAAGTACAGCGTGCAGGCCAGTGGCTGAGACAGCTAGGGTCGTTGGATCGAACCCCACTGAAGAAGTCTGATATAGAAATGTGGTGATCTCCGAAATAGCAGCTATAACTTCTACCATTTTACTAAACTATTGTTGTTTTTCCGCAATAGATTTCATTAAAAATGGCCTCAAGCTCAATAAAATTGTTGAGTGTAATTGTTATAAGGCCATAAAAAAAAATAAATAATAGTTCACCGCAATGATAAACGAGGTGAGTTGAAATGATCCTTAGAATTTACGATCGTGACTGAAACGATGTTTCTTCCCAAAACGTAGACGCCCCTCTCATTCTTGAGGTTAAGTTCTTAAAACTTTTCCTCGTCTAGTTCTCTAGCAGAAGGTTCCCCAGATTTTTGTCTTATTTTATTCCCGAAAGTTTTGTTCCCGTTCTGTTCTTCTTTTGAAAATTCACGAGAGTTTTGTTCGCATTTTGTTCTTTTCGGAAACATTCCCGAACCTTTTGGTTTTCATATTGTTCCCGTACAAAACTGCTTTCAGTAGTGGAACGCGTTCTCGGCCCCAGGGAAAGGCACTAACCGGCAAATTTTTTATTTTACAGGAGAGGCAAAAAAACATTATAATATATAGTACTAACACTTTCCAATTTTTAGTGGAGAGGTGTTTTAATACATCCTACCAAAACCCATGAAAAACGCAGTTTCGAAAAAAGTGTTGGTTAGGGCCTTTGTGAATTAAGGGAACGATATGTAATAAGGCCACTCTTCTATTTGACTTCCGTTTTCTTCTTTTTTTCAAATTTTCAAATTAATAAGTAAATAAATAATTCAAATTTAAAGTTAACATATTTGTATACAGTATTAACTACGCCTGCAAATATTCAAATTTTTTCAAACGGAAATCTGTGTCTCCCCAACACACAAATTAAATTAGTCCCATTCGGCAATCAAACCCCCACCCTCAATTCACATCTAAATATTTACACATTTATAACGTACATACATATTTATGTATGAATTAAATTAAGCGCAGTTAAGTAATCTGTGCTGTCACAAAAAAATGAATTACTTTTACTACAAAGAAATGCAATTGAAGCTTGGCGAGAACGCATAAACAACCGGACGATTGCACCGCCCCTTAATATCCTGTCAAACGAAATTATGAAGACAACAACAGTAACTACAGAAGCGGCTGCGGTGTGCGGCGATAGCGGCAAAAGCAACATCTTGTATGGAAGAGGTTAATGGGGTGTGTCAAAGCTTGTGGCAAACGTTATGACAGCAGTAAAGACAAATTCAACGCCAAAGGCAACGGCAGCGCCAACACCAACATCAAATGCCAGTAGCTTTGACATTAGTGGCGGTTGCCGCATCGATTTCGGTTGAATTTGTTGCGGCTGTTTGAAATATGACACCCACTTGCCGACACCGACACCGCCACCTCCACCACGAATGAACCCACTCCAACCATACAAATGTGCGCATGTAGTATGTATGTATGTATGTGTGTAAGTGTCTGCTTGACAATCACTCTCACTTGAGCGTGAAATCCAAGCAAACAAAGCGTAAAATATTTTGTTCTTCGGAATTATCAACAAATTCTTGTTTAAATTTGCTCACACTTCATTTTGGCAAATTGAATGTTAAGGGTCTCTGCAAATGAAGTCATAATCGCAAGAAGTTCAGTTGGAATGGTAGTGTTGTTGTGATTATGAATTGAGCAAAATGAAACGATCCATGCTCGATATTCGTATTAAAATGATTCTTAACACTTGTATGCTTCGGTAAAGTTGTCATATCGGCAAACAACTGTTCACCGCAGTGATTTATGAAGCAAGCATGCTGAAGGGCCCCAAGCTTATATGGATCAAAAGCGTACATTTCAATAGAGATAGCTTACTCACTAGCGATAATTGCAGAGCATCACGAACGTCGCACAGTGGTAAATACTCTTAATCTAGCACGAAAAAACTCCTAACTTTCATCTCGCCCAACATTTTGACAGCATTTCGCTTTCCGGTTTTACATTAGCTTACTTTCGTTGTTAGAACGAGTTTTCGCTGCTATTATCGCCAACATGAGGAACTTCGAGGAATTTTTCTCTCGAACACTTCTCAGAAAACGGCTTTCAAGGTCTTTCTATTTTGGAACAAGATGGTTTCCCTCTTTCCGGGGTCCGGGTCCGGACTCCGGGGTCCTCCTTTTCGAAACTCTAATTCAAAATAAGAGTCACATAAAAATCTAACATACAAAAACTACAACATTTCAACAATTATTTACACAAAACGGAAAGAATCTTTCGTGCCGAAATGATATAAAAAAAAGTATTGCAAAAGTAATTGATTAACACGTGAACCCGTTTAGTTACACAAAAACTATAGGCAACGAAAGCTGAATTAGTTTGCTCGACTTTTATGCGTTACAAATTCTAAAGCAAGAGGAGAAACAGAAAAAAAGAAATACAGTTATAACCTAAGGGAATTTGACAACAAACCCCCATCACAATTTTGCACGATTTTAAGCAGACAAAGTTTGACTTTTTTCATGCTAGATGGAGTATTTCCGCCACTGTGCGTCGCAACCGGACTACAACTTGTGGACACATTTTACGAATGCATTTTTTCGCGACTGATCAAAAGTTTTCAACATGAAGTGGTTCTTGCTAGAGGTCTAATTTAAAATATCGAAAAGAAATAATTAGAGATTTGCCATCTTTTTGAAAATTGCAGTTTGTTAAATGGACAAGGTAAAGTAAATATTGCAATATGGCTACCAACAGAAAGAGGTTTAAGAAGGCTTACAGCCGAAAATAATTTTGTGAAAGGTTGTCACCTGTTTCAAAATTTAATTCAGTTAAATCGATAAGATAAATTGAATATCGCAAGATGGGTATCAAACGGAAGACGTTTAGCAAAGTTTACTGCCGAAAATATTTTTGGAGAAAAAGTGTATTAAATGAAATTGATAAAATAAATGACATATTACAATACGTATTAAACAGCACAAAAACACTATTAAAGCGCAGTGAAGCACGCCGGGTATATAAATATATCTGCCAGTACATTATAAAAAGACACCCTTTTAGAAAATTCAAGTCGGATACCTCGAAAATTCTGGGACTAGGTCCAATTCTAGCTACGCTAACTACAGTATTTTTGCGAAGAACACCTTTCCCCAAAAATACTGTGGTTTTCGTAGCTGAGTTGAAAAAATTACATCGATGTTCTACAACCATAATAGAGCCGAATATTCTCAAAAACAAAAACAAAGAAAAGAATGTAATAGTTTTTTTTTTCCAAATAAGCAAGAGATTTCTTGTGGAAGAAAATGCGCAAGACCATTTGCAAATAAAATTACGAAAAAAAAATCATCGTTAGTTTTTTATAAATTGCACTTGTTTTATGAAAAAACCGGCAAAAGCCGCCAGAAAAATAAAAATATTGCAAACAATTTTTCAGCCGTTTAAAACTTGCACTTTATTGTACTAAAATTTAACGGCTGTAAAACTAGATACATATGTAAATACGCAAACATTTTCTAAAGACTCAGATTAAAAACTTTTAAATTTTTGTTAAAATTTGTTGATCTTTTCTAAGCTCTGAAATTTTGATTAATATGGTTTTGGTCGAAGCATAGACCGTTCTTTTATAAAAACAAAAATAACAAAAAAATATTATCTTTAATAACTGCAAATATTTAACAAAAATTACCATGGACTCAGTTTTGCACTTCGTTGTTTGTAGAACGTTTGAGGTACACTTTTGCATACAAAAACACCGGCCAGACCCAACTACCGACATGTACATATTTGGACACGCTGAATCCGAATCTGAAGTCCATTTGACTCGTACACCCCCAAAATTTTGAGTGAATTTCGAGCAAAACAAATCGTAATTTTCGCAATTTACTGAAATTGAGGGCGTACGAGTCAAACGGACCTCAGATTAGGATTCAGCGGGTCGAAATACATCTCCTCAGGTGGGTCAGGTTATAAGCACACACCAATTTTTTGTGTGCTGGTGTTTTAATTATTTTTTTCCTTTTAGCTGGCAGCTTTTTGGACTCTTTCCAAATAAGCATGAATTTCTTCTGAAAAAAAAATCGTTGCCAAGGGATCGGACTCTAAACGTATACACAAAAATAGCCTACATTGAAATTTTATTTAATCATTTGTCACATTTCAGCATATTACTTAGTTTAAAAAATATTTAACTTAGGCTATTATGCAAAGTAACGAGCTAACTCTCGTTCGGGCAGTTGGCTATTGACCTTCAATACAAGAATTGAAATTTCACTGCCGAAAAAGAGTTAATTCGTCACCGAGAAAACGACCTTAATCAATTAACAAATCATTTTGTTCCCATTAGCAGGATTTGGCTCCACTGTACCTCGCGCATATTTTAAACGGCTATCAAAGAGTCAGTTATGAATATTTAATTCGTCGGATTGTGGTGGGGAGCTGATGATGATGATGATGATTATTGCTGTGTCAAATGTTATACTTCCATACAACCATACATATATATATGACTTTCACTACTTTGCGATTAGATACGCCTCCCAAAGATCGCATACGGGTGGCAACAGTCACGTCTCCCACCAATTCTACCACTACAACAACACAAAATAAATTACATACTTACAAACATGTTGCCAGCAATATTTAAATCCTGTTGCTGCTTTTACTACTGGATTCCCACAGCACCCCTTACAATGCAGGGTTTGGACAAACCAACAAAAAAAAAACACCACCAAACTGATTGCAACTGTTTAAATGAGGGTAGAACGATTTCGAAATAGAAATGACATAGTACAATAGTAAATTCATTCTCTCATTATTTTGTCTTCTTAATTTTTTTACACTCATTCAACGCAGTGGCGTTGCAAATGTCAAAATGTCAGTTAAAATATGAAAAGTCCACTCAACCGTGTACACTCCACCAACTTCGCGCCTGGGTTTCGTGATGTCGTAGAGTCGTGGAATCAAATGTTGAAAGAAGAGTTGAAAGTTTTGATTGACGCCTAACATTGTGTCTTAAATGCTTTTATGCAAATGTGCAATCATAATTGTTTGCGGAATTGAGAATCTAATGGAAATGTTTACTTTCATATTAATTAGCCATAACGACCATTTCTAGTCAAGCTTTGTTATTCTGTGCTTGAATGCAAATCAATGCAGCAAAGTGACTGTCTTGAATCTAATGTGCGGTGACCATATGTATGTATGTCCGAGGTAAGTAGGGTGCAGCAAATCGTTCTAAAATGGTGATCGCAGAGCCAATCGATTTGAAAGCCGGAACTGGTTTAGAAGTAAAAATTCTAAGGGCAAGTAACTATAAAAGGTATCTATAAAATAAGTGGGCAGCTTAATTTTTCACAAAATCATGCATTCTCTCGCAAATACTCACACTGTTGGCGATTTATTTATGCACATATGTATGTAAGTCTGTACATTAGACCGTACCAGAAAAAAACGTTCGCAATACATCCCTGATTCTAAAGTATTTTTGCAAGACGAAATCGAAAATAATTTAATGGTAAAAACAAATATTTGTAAAGCAAGCTTTCTAAATACGAACGAAATCGGACCATAAATACTGGTTTACCAAATATATCGACTCGTGCGCCTCGAAGTTATTCCTTTTCATGTGGTTAATATACACTCTAAAACATTTGTATAAAATTAAGACTACAATAGGAGTAAATTCATGTTTAAATTATTTTGGCGTCCAAAAATGGGCATTTTTGCACCTACTTATGTGAAAAACAAAAAATTGTCTAATATTCTTATAAAAATTTTTTACAACCAATATGTCTAAATTTTAAACACGAAGTGTCTAAAAGCACACATGATGTTTGATTTTACACACTTATAATCGTTTTTCTCATGAAAGCGCAGTAAACGTTTATTTGTTGTGAAATGGTCGCGTCAGTCGGTTTGGTGTGAGCAAATTTTTAATTTTTGATGTTCTTCCGTGGAAAATTTGCGTAATAAACATATATTTATAAAAGCATTTAGTGGTATTTTTATAAGTTCATAGTTCAATAAATATTTTGGAGATGTTTGTATGTAAAGTGTGTGCTAAGCAGTTTTTTAAATTAAAGAGTTATCATTTGCATTTATATGCGCATAGGGAATTAAATTGTAATATGTTTCAGTATTTGTTTCCGAAAAAGGCGCCACACAGTGTAAGATTTGACGAGTCTAGCTCATATATGTAATACTCCTATATTGGCAGTAAGAGCTAGTACCGTCCGAAAACACTACAGTACAGATATATCAATAAACACGTACGAAAGAAAAGGAACACATACGTTTATAAATAAACATGTACACAACACATATAAAAAAGCGGCACTCAAGTACACAATACATTGACAAAAACGGTACTAGACTGTCTCGCTTTGATTTCGGAATGCTTACACATTGAAAAGTTAGCTTACTGCCCAAGGTGTTGTCAGTAGCGACGTCTTTGTTGTGATTTTGACAAGATCGGCATGCTTATTTTCAGTGCTGCCGATCTTAATTTTTATACTACTATTCGTTGGGAAATAGTATTTAAAATACTCCATTTTAGTAATACCGCGATTTTTAAAGAACTTGGTGTTTTCAGAACAATATTAATATTTAAAATTGCTGGATTTGTATAATTTATTCCCGCAAAAAGTAGAAAAAAAAAGATATCGTGGTTATCAATGGAAAAAAACGTACCCAGAAATCGTATGGGAAGGCGCTTTTTTATATTAAATAACTTTTGCTGCATTGTCATAATATTGAGCCAAATGAACTACTGATACACTAGAATAGAGTGGCTGCATGGTTAAATTGGCAATTCGCTTATATTATCGATATTTATGTGTTTTAATCTATTTAGAAAATCATTTACAGTCTTATAGGAAATTGCCTTATTTTACGGCTTTTACTTTTTTAAAGTTACAATATATGTCCAAGCTGTGTGGAGCTGCCGATACAAACATATATTCAGGCTTATAAGCCTGTAATTATACATTTTTCTACATTTAATTTAAATAGTATGCACGGATTAAAGGTAGTAAATAATTAGTACCTTTTCTAGTACTTTAAAATGCGTGACCGGAATAGACCTGCCGAAAAAGTGAGGTTAAGTTACTGACAACACCTTGTTATTACTACACCATGCTTACTGCCAATATAGGAGTATTAAATATATGGTCTAGCTGCTTTTAATTCCGTAATTCGAAATCTATTGAAGATGGATTAATGAAATTTTGCACAAGGTACGTTATAAGATAGACGAAGCTTTTAACAAAAAAATGGCCATTTAGAGTTACTGTTACGTCATCCAACTTCAATTTTTAAAAAGGCAAAAGCTGAAATATTTAACTAACTGCAAAAGCTAAAATGCCCACAACTTATATTTAGAATTTCCTTATGAGAGGGAATTTTAAACTGCAAGAAATGGACTTTTTTTTAAATTATGGGCGTGGCTAGTGATAGAACTTTTTAGAAAAGTATCGATACTAGTACTCATTTATAATACTCTAAAAAAGAATCGATGCCAGTACTCATATTTGCAAAAAAGTATCGATAATACTCGTACTTCCAAGTATTTTTAAGGCAAACGCGAAAAGTTAACAAAAATCAGATTGCTTTGTTATATATACATCTTTCTTTTTGTAAATTGAATAGACATTGCTTTTAAAAGCTGATGTCTGAACTAACAAGCATTTCGAACGTAGTTTTTGAAAAGAACTTGCAAAAAGTTTAAAAGCGTAAAATAAATGTTTAAAACCAAAGGTCTGAAGCTTTTAAAAGCAACTAAAGCCATTGTCTTTAGACAGGAAAGATAAGCTCCCTTTCACAAAAATTTTCTTCGAAAGCGAGCTGGATTTCGAATTTAAAACCAAGGTAGAATAACATTGGAAAACGAAGGCTTCGTTATTCTGGAAAGTTGCCAAGTTATCGAGCCGAAGACCACCCTCCTAACCCATTCCTTACACCGGCACAAAAAAAAATTGGTGTGTGCTTTTAACCAGACCCGCTTGCCGCCACGTATTTCGACCCACTGAATCCGAATCTGAGGTCCGTTTGACTCGTTTTTGCTATTTTTTTTCACAATTTTCGAAATTAACTCCAAATTTAGAAGGTACACGAGTCAAATGGACCTCAATAAATGTCGGTATGTGGGTCTGGTTAAAAGCAAAGACCACTTTTTTTGTGGCCAGTGTTATCGAAGGTATGGCAAGAGATTCGTTTTCCAATTATTTAGGACGTTTTAACCGAGCCAAATATCCATATGACTGCTACCTCTTCTTCTATGTTGTATAAAAGTTCCATAGCGATTACCAGTAGTAATTTTTCGGTTTTTTGAGTTGTGACAGTATTGAAGTAAATGAACGTTATGCCCATGGGGTAATTGTGAAACATTTCTCAATGTAATTGAAAAAAAAAATTACCTAAACAAGTTTTTAAAACGTCGATAATTTTCGGTATTCGCGACATTTACTCAGTACTTGTCAAAAAGTATTGAGTCCTCGATACTACTCTGTACTCATGAAAAGTATCGGTATTCTGTACTCGGCACTCGTATCGTTCTATCACTAGGCGTGGCTAATATCGCTAAAAAAGTCAAGTTGGGCCAACAAAATTCCGTTATAAGTTCAATATTTCTTGCTCTATTTACAAAAATGGGGTAGCATTCTATTCAAAAGCGAAAATACAAAAGCTGGTCTCGGTCGAGATAAAATACAAATGAATTACGCGACGAATTTAAAATTCCTAATAGGCCTGAAATAAGAATTTCATCAAAACCAGCACTTTGCAGCAGCTAAAATTGTGTTGTTTAAAGTCGAAGAGGAGTTGCAAATAAACCGAGATCTAATGAAATTAATTGCGGGTGTAATGAAATTAATAAATTGCTAAAATTAAATTTTAGTTAACATCGTTTTACTTTAATATAAAATACTCAGTCCTAGTTTACTAAAATTCCAAAAATGTATATTTATTAAAAAGAACATACCTAAAAAAAATAAGACCAAGATGGTATTTTATTTAGCAATTGTTGCATAAATCACATAACACTGACAAATTAAACATTGAGATTCAGTTTCAAATATACAAGTTTAAACCCCGTCCCGCCCTACACCTTGATTTAAATTTTGTAGTATTAAGCTGGCATTTCAGGGTACTATTTTATATATATATAAGGACAATTTAAAAGTTAGGGGGGGCTCGAGCACCCCCCTGCCCCTACCTGGCTACGCCCATGGAAGTGTATTCATGGGCGTACGCAGGTACGGGCGCAATCACCTTCAAATAAGTTGTAACAGTAAATTTAATAATTTTTACTCAATCATATCAGTCATTTATGTACTTAAAAAAAAAATGGTAAAAACACGGTGCTACAAAATACAAAAAAAAATCGCGAACTTTTTAAGTGACCTAGTACAGGTCGTAGAGCTGGCCGGGTAATTGATGAAACTGTTTTAAAAAATTGTCTAACACCCTCAAATTCTTAACTTATTCTTAAAAAACCAGTTTTGCATGACTTCCGGCACTAAACAGTTTGTAGCTCGGTTATTTTTAAACCAATTTTAAGTTTTTATATGGCCTTAAAAAGGAGAATATTTGTCTTTTTTAAGGAAATATTAAGGTTTTTAAGTGAATTGTAATTATGTGAAAATTTTGTGGAATATATATGAAATTTACACCAATTTTTATTATTTCTTCCGCTTCTACTACATTTTTTGCCAAAATTTCAAAAGATAGTAGTATCTTTTAGTCATTACTTCTAAAAGAATGTTTAATTCTGAGTAAAACTAGGTACCATTATCATTAAAATCGATAAACAGATTATAAAGTCATGACATTTTTTTAAAGAGAAAAATTCGAATTTATTTATAATGAACTATTGAAACCTGAAAATGAATGCAATCCAACTGATTCCATTTTTCTGTAAAATTACATCGAAGTGATTTTTGAAAAATTTTAAGAAAATTCAAAACTTCCGAAATTGTTTATTGATTTTTATAAATGGTACCTAGTTTTACTCGGAATTGAACTTTTTTTTTTTTGAAGTAATGACTGAAAGAGACTACTTTATTTGGAAATTTTGGAAAAAAAATAATGCCTAATTACGAAAAATAATAAAAATCTTTGTTAACTTCAGACTTAGTCCACACATTTACAATGTACTCACAAAACTTATTATTTCTTTAAATAGTAAAAATTTTCTTGTTTTCAGAGCTATATAAAAACTTGAAATTGGGTAAAAAATAACAGAGCTAAAAATGGTTTAGTGCGGGAAGTCATGTGCAAATGCTTTTTTAAGAATAAGTTGAGAATTTGAGGGTGTTACAAAAATTTAAAACGCAGTTTCTTGAATTACGCGACCAGCCAACGGAACTTAAAAAGTTCATGACCAGTGTAACACGGTGTATCAACCTGAGTTTAACTATGAATTTATATTCAGAGTTACATAGATAACTACGCAAATTCATATCGCCTGAAAATATACAAATTCTAAAAATCAAGACTTTTCTATTCAAATTTGAAATTCGTTCCACAATAAAAATTTAATTTCACAACAGTTTAACTATGGGGGCAAGCTGGTTTAAAATTTTGTTAACTGAGCGTTGTGAATATGAAAATCAATAGTTAAACTCTTATCAGTTGTTAGCTACGCACTGTGAATTTGGCCCTAAAACAATTTATCGATTTCTTTTTCGAAGGCTATTGTTTAGATAAACAAGTAATTTTTTAGCAAAAAATAAAACCGACTTCAATTCTCATTTAAAACTTTACGATTATCGTTAATTACTTCATGATTCACTATCCAATCTAAACCAAATTAGGATGGGACCACATCTGAGGTACCGCCTTTCCTTTAAAAAAAGAATTATCGTAATGGGTTATGTGGTAACATACTAAGGGCCAATTTCACAGTGCGTAGTTAACTCCGAATCGACAGTTAACTAGAGATTTTCAGTACAAAAATCTGTAGTTAACTCCCGATTCCGAGTTAACTACGCATTGTGAAATTAGCCCATAAAAACAAATATTCCGACGAATAGATAGCCTCTTCCTTTTTTGAAGTCGGTTAAAAATACTGAAAAAATTACGATTTTGGTGTAAAGACGAAGTCGAATTTTAAAATTTTCATGCAATTAAGGTAACTAACAAATTTTTATTTTAACTCCTCAATAAGTTTATAATAAACTCCATGCAATATAAATTCCTTTCTAGGGCTCGGTACAACTCAATTGTTACAATAACAAGTAATTTTTAAGCAAAAAACACAACCGACTTCAATTCTAAAATAAAAATTCAGAAGTAAAACAGTTAATTTCTTCATATTCCAATGATCGGATGTAAATCAAATTAGTATGGAACCACCCCTGAGGCATCACCTTTCCGATAGAAAAAGAATTATCGAAATCGGCTAATGTGGTCTAAAAGTATACGGTACCATACATAAAAAAAAATATTCCGATGAATTGATAACCTCCTCCTTTTTTTGAAGCTGGTTAAAAAGAAAAAAATTAATGAGGTCAATTATTACTATTAAATTTACATTACAAATAATTTGAGCGATTTTCAGATTTGAGATATTTTCGGAACTTATCGATATGATAATCGATATCTTTATCGATTTTGCTATCGATATTTTTATCGATTTTGTTATGGATATTTTTATCGATTTTATAATCGATATTTTTATCGATTTTGCTATCGATATTTTTATCGAATTTGTTATCCATATTGTTATCGATTTTTTTTTTATCGATATTATTATCGATTTTGTTATCGATATTTTAAAATTTTGGTTTGAAGTTTTGTAGCCCATTTAAGTTAGGTCTGATAAAGGCAAGTTCTAAGCTGCTAAAAATCCCTTTTATTTCGTAAATTTTTTTTTGCTGGCAGTGTCCCCTCTGTACATACATATCGAGCCCTAACCGCCAAAATAACGTAAGCGACATTTTTTTCAAAATTTTCTTTTTGATGCAGAAATGTATCTAGATGCTCTAGGAATATTTTCTATTTTCTATTTTGAAAAAAATGTCGCTTACGTTATTTTGGGGTTAGGGCTCGATATATAAAAGAATATTTTTTCGAACNAAATTTTCTTTTTGATGCAGAAATGTATCTAGATGCTCTAGGAATATTTTCTATTTTCTATTTTGAAAAAAATGTCGCTTACGTTATTTTGGGGTTAGGGCTCGATATATAAAAGAATATTTTTTCGAACATACCGAGCCCTAACCGCCAAAATAACGTAAGCGACATATTTTTCAAAATTTTGTTTTTGATGCAGAAATATTACTAGAGCATCGAGATACATTTCTGCATCAAAAAGAAAATTTTGNGGTTAGGGCTCGATACTTTGTATGTAAAAAACGTGAAACACCTTCAACCAAAAAATTCTCAGAAATCAACGAGATTTTTTACCAACTTGAAACTTGCTCTATACTGTTATACTAGAGTTAAATTGGCTACAAAACTGCATACCAAATTTTGTCTAAAGGTTCTGATAACAAAATTTGAAATTTTGGTGGAAACTTGCGGCATTTTTATAATTTTTCTACAAATTAAAAAAAAAAATAATTAAAAAACTTTAAATAAACAAAAGACAAATAGCCACACCGGCCAAAATATTGCACCCCTCTTATTTTGTGGATAACTGTACGCAAGCACTCGAATTATTAAAAAAAAAAATAAAATAAAATATAAGCATATCTGGTGGAATTGATTATATGGAAAAAAATTCAAGCAAATTTGACTGCCAAAAATATTTTTGGGTAGGATTGCCACCTAATTTTATTAAATTATTAAGCAGATAAAATAAATGCAGCATTACAACACAGGTATCAAACTAAAGACGTTTAAGAAAATTTACTGCCATAAATATTTTTGTAGCGGGTTGCCACCTATTTGAAAAATTTTATTCAGATAAAGTGATCTTATCTCAAGCTAAACACTAAATTAATGCACCTTTGAAGAAAGTGCACAATATACAGAATCGAGTTGGAAGATTATAAATTAAATTTCCAGGATTAAATACCTTCGAAAATATATTAAAAAAGGTCCCTAATTCATAAAAAAAAAGTAGGGCAATTCATCTAAACTCGTAAACGCCTCGTAAGCAAGTAAATCTCGTAAACTTGGTTAATTTTGTATGGGAAACCGGTTTATATATGAGGTTTACACAGTTACGAGGCATTTACGTGTTTAGATGAATACCCTGAGAATGTTTCATAAATCGAAAATTTGTTTGAAAATCTCAATTCATAAAGCTCCTCAAATCTATTTATTTTTTATGAATGAAGCCATAAGAGTTTCGGGAGGGAGTAACTACACAAAAATACTTTTAAGACGCAGTGAAGTACGCCGGGTATTTCCTAGGTTTTAATAAAATATTAAATTAAAACACAAACAAGTCATACCAGTGGCGCAGAGAAGAAATTTAACTTATCCTTGAGTTGTGAGAAAAACCAGCACAACAAATTGCACAGCTAATAACTCGAGATTTAACTGTGTAAACGGGGTGATTAACGAACGAGCTTTAATTGAGATTATATTTACATCGGCGGCCCTCTGCAATAACGACACATTCCAAAATTCAAAAAATAAAAACTGTTACTACTGTTAAGGGGATCAGGTCTCTAATATGTGCATGTGTATGTGTCTAATCCATTTCTAATGCTTAATACTGATATTAGTAGCCTTTACTACCCACTTTAGCAAGGATTAAACATCGATTAGAAAAGGATTAGAGACATGAGCCACTAAAAATAGTAAGGGATTTTATTTCTTGAATTTTGAATTGTGTATCTATTGCAGAGGACCATCGTACGTACTTTTTGTGTGACTCTTTTTAATATTTAGAAAATCTACATGCGGCTCTTATTAGCCTCATCTTGCCTGGCTGGTTTTCGCATTCCGCCTGACGTTTCCCATTCGTTTAGGTTCTGCACTGGCATGCAATTGTTTGGTTGCATTTTTCGTTTGTGTTCAAACAAAAACTATTTCGTCAGGAAAATGTTTAAGTCAAATGGATAAATAAAAAAACCTCTTTAAATTTACCTCTGCTCTTATCCATATCAGTGCTATAGTTTTTCGGCGACATTGTAAGGCTTATGTCACTGCAGGAATCGCCGCTACAATCAAAATCCTCGTCCACGCCCACATCCAACAACGCTTCGGACGTATGCGATTTGTCCGAGTCACGACTGTTGGTATTACCACAGCTGGAGGCGGACGAAGCACCCAACGTCATATCGCTGGCATTTGGATCACTTAAAACCAAGTTATTCTGGTTAGGACTCTGCAGGCGCGTATGTACCGTTAAATTATGAACATAATCATCACCTATGAATTCAAAATTTGAACGTTGATGATCGTCACTTAAATCATTGGCAAGATTCGAATGAGACGCGTTTACTGACGCACCACTTGAGCCGAGACCACCGAAATTACTCAACAAAACCTTCTCGCGATAATTCGCATCCGACGGATTGAACAAAAAACGCGCTGGCATTTGTGAATCTAACGAATGCGCTGACACCGACGGCACCGGTCGTACATGATGGTCACCGTTACTCGAGCTGGGTGGAAAGCTGCTGCCACTAGCTGGCATAAGATGCGGATGCGATGGCAGTGATGAGGCACTTTTTGCCGCCAGTTGCGCGAGTAGGGGTGCCGGCAGTGGCGTTGAACTTAGATTTTGCTCAGCTTTTGTGAAGTTTGACAGATAACAACCGCTAGAAATCAGCTGCGTTAATCGATCGTGATTCTGTGCAAAGTAACCATGTAGCCAGGGATTGTAGAAGGGGAAATTTGTGAGACCCAAGGCAGAGGTGGCGACTAAGGCGCGTGCATTTAGCTGGTCTTGGTCGCGATTATTGGCGTTGACTAGCTTTTGTGGGCTTCTTTCTTGATCGTGTTGTTGTTGTTGTTGTTGTTGTTGCTGTTGCTGCTGTTGCTGGTGGTGATGATGATTCGCAATCAAACTCTCAATGGAGAAGGGTGTAGAGAATTTTGTGAGTTTATTAGTGGTGTCCGATTCCAGAGGTCGAGCGCCCTCCATGGCGTTTTCGAGCAATTTCTATTATTTTTTTGTTTGCTGTTTTTCACACTTTTTTATCTTATTAATATTTTTCAAAGATTTTTGTGCCACGCAATTTTTTAATGCTCGTTTTAAATAACTAAAAGTATTTTCAAAAAAATATGTAGTTACACATTAGCGAGCACAGCGTAGTGCTTGTGACATTGCACTTATATAAAAATTTATGCTACCAACACCTTCACACACAACTAAAGATCGCTTTGGAATTTCTATTGTTAACCACTTGAGAGTTATCCGTGCGCCCACAAGTTTAGGCGAGTAAACAGTACGAACCACTGAACCGTTGAAAAGTCGACAGCAAACTAACTGTCGCTCGCTGCCTGCGACTGTTCCCACTGTTGGCACTGACGAAACGAACACACACGCGAGCAAACAAACAATTACACACCGCACTGCGCTGCCAAGCAGAAGCGTCACATCACCATCAACATATACTTGGTGCGACAACACACGACACTTGGTTGGCTGCGTGCTTGGTGTTCGCCAGTCGGCCGTAATGGTGGTGTTTGTTGGAAAAGTTCCGTTCTTGTTGTCTGATGTACCAACAACGAGCACAAGCTCCGCCTCATAGTACAGCAAATCCAATATGGCGCATGCCAATGAATGAGTTTACAAGTAAAGAGCGCACAGCAGGCGGCCAACCGGTATTGGCTGCGCACAAACACACAGGCGCACACATATGTACATACATTCGTACACATATTCACAGCAACTTGTTCGTATGTAAGCTGCAGGCTAATTTGCTCACTTCTACCGGTGCTCATTATTGTAGTTGTTTGTGGTTGTTGATGTTTTATTTTTTACCTCCCCATAATTGCTTTCTGCTTGAATCGGGTTATAATAAAATTGTTCGCATACGCTGCTGCTTTGAATACGCCTTCCCATTAGTGAGTGATTATACTGTAGACACTGTTGCCAACTTGGTGCTTTTTGCACTAAATTTAGTGCATTTCTTAATTCAAAATGAAAAAATTTTTGAGTTTACGGCTTGGTTCGTCTTTTGGTGTTTTTCTGTTTTTACTTTGAAGACACCAAGACTGTAAATCTGAAACCAAAATGAAAGTTAAATTTAGAGCAATTGGAAGTTTCGTACGGAGCTTAATAAAAATGGAAACAAAATCATGGCACAATGACAATTATAAGCGAAAGAGCATATGTTTGCCAAAAAAAATATGTGGCAGCACTTTCAATCATGTCAAAATTACATACGGTAATTTGCCATTGCCTGCAAAAACGTCCATGTTTCTGGGACCAGGAATCGATCTTTAGGCCTTAAGTTTGAGCTGAATTTGTTATAATTTTTTACGAAAATTAAAAAAAAAAAAACACCAGCATCTCCTAACAGTAAAATGAATACTGTATCGTTGTAAAAAGCAATAATCGAGTACGCAGCTTTTTTCCACTATTCGCACTCAAATAAGAAACTTTAAAAAGGGAAATCAAATTTTGTTATGCTTCAGGTGTGAAGCGGTCGGAAAGAAAAGTTCTTTATGTTACTTTAGTACACGAGATCATAACAGACCTCAGCATAGATTTGAACTTCCACATAGTTTATGAAACTTCATTTTTTATTGTTACTTTAGTTTGGTAGGAATTGTAGAAAAAACAGCACAAATCTAAGCGAAAGAGCAACGCTGGACACAGTTGCAAATTAGAAAATAAGAACAAAAATATTTACGTCGCGTCGTTTGGACGAAAATATTTGAATTTATAGAAAACAGAATAAATTCGGCCGCCGAGCAAGAAACATTAATTTTGAAAAATTTGAATCGGCACGCCTACAATAAAATTTCATATGCATACAAAGTCCATTAAATCCTCCAATAAAAAAATTTCGTGCTTTATTCGAGAAAAAAAAAACCTTTTTCTTGGGTTTAAGTGCTTTTTCAAATTCAAAACTTGGCAACACTGACTGTAGATATGGTACGTTAGGGTGAGCCACATTTTTTTTTAGCTCGAACTCGTCAGTGTGCTGTGCAAGATGCTGAACATTATCCCAAAACCTTATAAATCAATGTTTTGTATAGAAACTGAAAGATTTCGGTTGAGAATTTTTATGAAATAAATTAACAATATTTGGCAGTTTAGAGACCAAATACTTAAAAAAAATCTTATTAGCTGCTCTACTACTACTACCTACTGTTTAATGTGCCTTGGCTTGTGTATTTATTTCTTCAAGAAAATTTACAGCAATTGCAAAGTACCTTTTCAAGCAACAGATATAATGAAACCAATCTCTTCGGATTTTGCTTGAGAGCTTGAGAAGCTCAGTATAGCTTAAAAAAGAAAATACATATTTTTAATATGCGTATCGCATTCGAATTTCATCCGGATGACGTTGCGAACGGTCGTTGCTTCAATTAAAATTAATTAAAGCGAAGAAAATAAATTAACTGCATTCTAAACATCTAAAATAAATAAGTGCGACCCTAATATTGGTGTATGCATAAATACATATATACACACGTTACCGAATAAAGGAGCGCAGTTAATGTGTTAGTGTTGATGACTTTGGCGCGGCTGGCAAAGATTAGTGACCAATTTGTTGGCACTTTAATAAGACTTCAAGGAAACTGAGTGTGACGGATGATATATCGGATATGCATCATTAGCGATTAGCCAAGAGGCTAACGGAGCAGGAAAGCACGATAGACATTTTTAATTTTTTGATACAATTACGAAGTCATAATTAATTTTCAAATACAAACGCATACCTACGGGTATGTACAGTCTCAGTCATTTGAATAGGTATATAAATTTTGTCGAGCATACTTTGTATATGGAAGAAAATGCGCAGCACCGTCAACAAGAAGAATTTTCAAAAATCAACAGTATTTTGTAGCCACTTGAAATTTGCATTCCCAAAAATTGTTTCTAAAAATATTACTAACTTATGCACCGCAGTTCATTAGGATAAATATTTTTTAAATTTGTCGAAATATTTTTTAAATTTGTATAAAATTTTAAAATCGGATTTAGACGAAGAGTGTGCTACATTTTTATAAAAAATTAATGAATACCGAACAAAAAAAAAAAAGGAAAACTGTGCATACTGAGGATTAAAAGGGCGTGCTATTCAAATGACTGGGAGTGTATCTATGTACATAAGTTTACATGTATGCAAGTTTTTGTGTGTACGTACATACAGCAGTAAACTTAAATTTATTTGCTAGCTTATATCATTACAGAGGTTTTTGAAATTAATTTACTTTGTTATTAATCGCCTTTATTTCAGTTTGTACTGATTGAAATCGAAAACAACTATTTGCGAATAAATGTTTCCCTTTTGGCTAGTGGCACATGAATGCATAGCTTAAGTATGCATAACAACACCTCATGGCATAGCCTATATGTAATTGCATACCTACATACATACATATGTGCTTGTTGTGGGCAGCGTTACGTTTAAATTAATTCATAATTTGTGTGAACATACCAAATAATTTGCACGGCATACTATTTATCGTCGCCTCAATGAATTTAATTTTTTTTTTATATATAAATACTAGCAATATCTGGCGCACATTGCTACGCCGAAGAAGAACATACATTCGCAATTGGGTTTTTAAAATTGAAAAAAGTTTTTTATTTTCGTAAACGCTAACCAAACAAATATTTTTGTTTTTCTTTTTTTTTTTTTTAATTGGTGATATGTACGTTGCTTGATTTTGTTATAAGCTTTCTACGGATCCACAACTAAAATCTTTTGTGCTTTTGCACAAAATTTTTGAACTGATTTTCATCAAACTGCTTTTCTCACATCAAGTCTCTGTCTTGCCCAGCCTTTCTATCTCGTGTCGATGCTGGCATACCGAGTTGGCAAATGACTTTGTGGTTAATTGGCCTGGATGAACCCTCAATCGATATTAGAGCTTTCATTTCATTTGTGATTTGGAGCGGTTACACGTGCTTGCCTTAGCATATCTTCACTGAGGCTTTCACGATGCATTTCCTACAGTTCTCAAGGGTTTGATGGTGCGCATGTTGTTAACATTATCGCAAACAAAGTTCGTATTTGCTTTGGATGGCACGTGAGTGGAGCTTCGGTCAGCAATTTGTTTCAATGTTGATCATTCTCAAGTAAGCACAAATAAAAGCATGCTCCCCTATAGGTACGTTTGGCATTCAGCGGTTCTCAAAGCAAAGAATAACAGGTATTGGTCCTTTGATTGTAGACAGCATAAATTTCAAATAATAGCACTCCACTGTATTTCGATGAACAGTAGACAAACAACCCAATGCATCGGACGAATATATAGGTACCATGATGTTTTTTTCAACAAATTATAACAAAAATTTGCTCCAGCTTTTACTGAAGCGTAAATAAAACCTCTGTGTACATTTTTAGCGCATAATTTCAAAAATGTCAAATTTTGAGTTGTGACTCTTTTGAAGACGGTGTGCGAAAAAGTTATGAAAAAATGCCTCCGCGTGAGATGTAGTATGAAAATTTTCTTATTTTTTTATACAAGGAGAAAGTTTCGAAAGCCTGAACCCCGAAATTAAACTCCCTGTATGTCCGCTGTACGGTGTCGCCCCGGTACCACCGTAAAGTATTTCGTCGCAGGGCGGGCGCCTCAGCTCGATCGTACGTTCCTGTTGTGATGCCGTCAGTCACAAGGTGCATCTACTTGGCACTATCCTCAGTTAATCATAATTGTGGTTTCTTTAACCACCACCAAGTCAGTTGTCTAAAGCTGGTAACATACATACGTAGTTACTGTATCGTGTACAATGTGTATAGATGGATATGTATGTACATATGTACATTATTGTAGTAAAAAAAAATTTTAAATGTTAAGCTCTCACCGTCTAGGCTTTTTCTAAATGGAATCAAGTAATTTTTAGCAAAAAAAAACCGACTTCAACTCCCATATAAAAAAAAATATATATATATATATCTCATGATCCGCTGATCGGATCTTAACCAGATTAGTATGGGACCACCTGAGACACTACCTTTCCGATGCACAAAGAATTATCGAAATCGGTTGACGTGGTCCAAAGTTATGCGGTAACATACATAAAAAAAAAAATATACCGACGAACTGATAACCTCCTCCTTTTTTAGAAGTCGGTTAAAAAGAATAACCGTATTTTTTGTTAAAAAAAAAACATGATATTTAGAACTGCCTCAAAGCTCATGAAGTTTTCCATGTATTTTATATGGGGACGTGGAATCAAATTCTTGGAAATCTATATTTTTCGATCGGAAAACTCTGTTTCTCTTCAGGAGACACCCTGTTATCAATTTTACCATTTTTTAATCCAAACGATTTTTTATTAGTACCCCCATTGTATGTTTTTGGGTTTTGGGGGACCTATAAATAATAGTTAATAATAAAAAATGGTCAAATAAACAAATGGGTATTGTTACTGCAACCTTACTTAAAAGAAATAGACTTTTCCGATCGAAAAATATTGATTTTCAAGACTTCTATACCGTTTATATGAGTACGTGTTTTTCCCCATACAAAAAATTGCATTTGTTTTGAGGCTGTTCTAAATATGGTTTCTGTAAACAAAAAAATACGGATAATATTTTTTCCATTTAGAAAAATCGTAGAAGCTGAGAGCTTAACATTTTAAACTTTTTACCCGCATGTATTTTATGTCCACCCTAATATACATATATACATATCGTCGTTTAAAAAAGTACAAAATCGCGTATCGTCATTCTGCAAAACGGCGTAACTGACATTTGTTGCCAAAAATTGGATTTGCACACACAAGCTCTTGGCTCAAACCTTATCCATTCGTCCTAAAATATACTAGCCAGAGTGCGATTGCTTTATAAATAAATAAAATTATAGTTTAAAAAACTAAAACCTCGCTATTATAATTTCCATTCGTACTGTCATCACGTATGTAGCTGGAGAATAGAAATCGCTGCATCTTTTAGGCGTATCAATATTACATAGTTACATCCCGGGCTAATAAAAGGGAGGTAAATATAGTTTAAAAAAACTAAAAAACACGCTTTTAAAACATATCAAACTAAAAAGTAAAAAATAATTCTTAATATAAGTTGAAAATAATAATGAACAAAAAATACTAGTATTATTGTGAAAAAGTGTGGGTTGCTCGATAGACGAAAAATATGGCAAAGAGCGCCCCACCATTTTTCACAATAATACTAGTATTTTTTGTTCATTATTATTTTCAACTTATATTAAGAATTATTTTTTACTTTTTAGTTTGATATGTTTTAAAAGCGTGTTTTTTAGTTTTTTTAAACTATATTTATTTTTAATTTTTTAGTTCGATTTATTGTTAAATATAAAATTTTTTCTAAATGCTCGAGTGCTCGAGCCGGAAAGTAAGTAAACGGTACGCATGCGCAGACAGAGGGAACCATTTTGAAAACAGAGTGTTTTTGCTCTCTAGAAACTAATTTATGCAACCTCACATATACGGTTTTGCATTTTGTTGATACGCGGTTTTGTACTTTAAACGACGATATATGTACATGTATAAAACTCCAATAAAAGAACATAACAATTGGCGATGAAAAAATATTTATAAAAAAAAGATGAATTGAGCCATTTGATTGCTAATTGAGACATTTGTATGCCAATGGCGTTTTCAGGCGTTATTAACAGCTTCGATTCCATTCGATTTGTGTAATTTGTAAAAAATTATATTTTCAGCACTTGAGACTTGTATTGTATGTAGCAGCTGTTGGTTGGTTGGCTGTCATTAACGCCGTTTTGCTCGAAATTCCGCGCTACTTAGCATTCATACTTTCATGCATACATACATATGTATGTACCTATGTATGTATAAAATAAACTTTTATTCGTATGGTGGCTTTTGAAATACTTTTTTATCTACATAAGTGCAAAATTTAAATGGATAAGCATGAAGTTTTCTACACAAACGCTTGTGTGTATATAAATACATATATATATATCCATATGGCTTTATGTACATATATAAATATTTACGTATGTATAATGTACCCTTTTCATTCATGCTTTTTTTAAGAGCCGCCATTTAACCAATTTTGTTCACTTTGGCTCGTAAAGTTATTTCATTAGGTAGCCATGTTTTATTCACTGTAATCGAGAATATAACACGACAAAAATGTTTACTCCATATGTATTTGGCAGATTTCAATGGAAGTTGGTATTTAGGGGTTTTCGTTATCATTGATTTCGAAATATATATTAAATTTTCAAAATTCTAAATGGCGAATCAAATATGGCGGACGACTTTTTTAAAACATTAGTGATTGTTATGAAACTTAATATCCAGGAGGAGAGGTCATCGCTGTTTCCATACCGTTATCAGAAAATCCGTATCGCGTCAAAATTTTAAGATATTTAGTGTGGATATTTTATGAAAAAAATTTAAACTTTAACAGAGAAAAAATTAAAAAAATAACGAAGGTTTTGTAAATGTTTTCATTTGTATTAAAACCTTTATTTTACGAAAAAGCAAGCTACTAATGAAGAAAATCTATGGTTAAATAAAGGAACGGTGAATAAGCAAATAAAAATTAGATTTTTTTTTTGTATGATAAATGTAAATATGAGCAGAAAAGACGACAAAATATCGTGAGTCATACTCGTAGTACATGACGTATGAGTAACCATTTACGCCATTTTGAATTTTGAAAATATATTATCAATTTCATAATCAGCGACCCTGAAAACTCCTGGATTCCAATTTTCATAATAATCTATAGTTTTTTTTTTTTTTTTTATTCGTCCGCCATATTGATCTGCCGTTTTGAATTTCGAAAATTTAATATAAGAAAAAGATCCTCTATTTAATGAATGGGGAAACGGGGGAACGAGTACTTGATATTTTTACATTGGCAATTTGTTAGATTTTCGAACTATTGAAGAGAGATCGCTGTACTCTTAGGAACTTTTCTTATAACTCTAGTTATATAAAAACTTACAAATTTTTTAAATAATAAATGTTGTTTTATAAAATACGTACTATAACCATTCTATAAACAACTATATTATTAACAAAAATCTCAAAATAAAGTACTTAACTGACGTCTCACTATCCCCATTTAGACAAGCGAAGTTCGAAATTATTTTATCACCGCTTCAAAGAAAAAATTATGTATTTCCACGAGCGATGGAAAACCCAACTTTGGGCTTCTGCTAGAGCTACTGCGTTGCGTTAAAGTCAAAATTTCTATGTTACATTGTGGATTGGTTTATAAAGAGTATTATAAACGTATGTATGTGTGATATGATTTAAAGAATTTTGCTTTTCTACTTCTGTCGTCGTAATTGGCCACTTTGTTCTTATGTGCGGTGGCGAATCCGCTGTCAGAATTTCAAAATTCGAAATAGCGGATCTTAGAAAGATTTTACAGTTTTATAGCCCACTCAAAGTTAGTGTCACTAAGTGCAAAATTTTAAGTTGATTTTTGAGAATTTTTTTTTTGTAGCTAATACTTTTCTACATAAACTCCAATAGGTTTAAAGGCAGCATCCGACAGCGTGGTGTTACGGTTGCATTTAACAACTCGAATTTAAAAATAAACAAGTAATTTTTAAGCAAAAAACAAAACTTACTTCAATTCCCATATAAAAATTTATACCAAATTAGTATGGGACCACCTGTGAGGTAACACCTTTCCTCTAAAAAAAGAATTATAGAAATCGGTTAACGTGGTCCAAAGTTATGCGGTAACATCCATAAAAAAACTCCGACGCACTGATAACCTTCTCCTTTTTGTGAAGTCGATTAAAAATACCTTTACATTTTTGTTTCTTAAAAATTCAGACGTAAAATCCATTTGATTCTGTTTGATTTCCTTTTCTCTAGCGTGTTGTGCTTGGGAGAAGGTCACACTACAAATGAATATAAAGAGAGGACTTAGGGTACAGGTCGTTACAGGGAATAGTTTTCGCTTCTTAGGTGATCCCTTTAGCCAACTATGTGTAAAAAAGGCCTATCTAGGAACTTTGTTTTCTCGAATTTCGGTCGCTCTTTTGGGATTCGGCCGCACTGTTTACCATAAAAACAAAAAAACAAAGAGTAACTTGGTTGAAAAAATCATCATAGTTGATTCTCAGTGAAATTCGCCTTGGCTCATGCAATCAGTTTTGGAAATCCTTGAGTTTGACAGACTTTTCATAACTTCTAACAGCTACTTTAGCCAGCTTACAACAACGTCGAAGCTATCTAAAGAGTCTTAAGTATAGTCGCTTCGTTATAGATTTAATTTGAGTCCCTGGCTATCAAAATATTCCTGAAAATGAGGCAGCAGAGTAGTAGTTTTCTCCAACATCTCTACCAGAAGAATGGCCGTCCATCCGGTTCACACTTATAAAAAATTAAAAATAAACACAATTGGACGATTTCACTCTCTAGACAAGAACGAAAATCCCAAACAATGTATCAACAAAACAATTTGCAGTTGTCTGCATACATATGTATGCAGATATATACAACAAACTATATATATACATACATGCACATATGTAAATATATACAACAAACTATAAAATGCAATCGGTTGCAGCAATGTTGTTGCAATGAATTTTTGTGAGCTCTCAGCGTCGCACAATTATTTCAGCAATGCCAGACAATTTGTCAGTAAATAACGCAGTTTTCCACACACACACGTCCGTACAAATATAGTACATATTCGTTGCAAGTAATTGAACTGCCAGTGAATATGTTTTTATTGTACTGTCGTGTCATTGCTGCTGGTTTTCCTTGTTGTTGCTGTTGTATATTTTGCTGTTACAGACAATCGACAACATATTAAACACTTACAAACTACTGCAATTCCTCCGCCAGTCAGCCCAGCAGCGAAAAGGAAAAAATGAAAGTTCAACATAAACTCTAAATAAAAAAAAGACTTGGTGCGAACAAAAATGCCTCACAGTGTGGGGAAAGGGAAGCGAATAGATATGGTTGGAGTTGGGGAATCAGCGAGCGATAACTATTTGGCGATTGGGCGAGACCCGGACGTCAACGATGTGCTGATTTATTTCGGCGCATGAAACGCTTCGGTGCCTTTCGTTAATTTGACTTCTTTCCCCTACAAAAATAAATAAAAGAGACAATACAGAAGCGCGTTGCAAGTTGCAAGAGGCATATTGGGATGGAATAATTGTACTTACATATGTACATATATGCATATGTACTATGTATGTATGTACAGCTTGCAATGTGTTTTTTATTTTCTGTGCGAGAGTAGTAAATTCGTTTAGTGCACTAAAAATGTAGCTTCGATCAAATTGCTTGCCTTTTTTTTCTTCTATTTTCCACTGCAAATTCTTGTATAATGCTTAAGTCTAATTCTTGGGGATTCATGACTTCTAAATTCGTTGATGAATATTTGACGGGTTTTAGCAAACATTTTTTGACCTCATTTTACCTCGAAGTTGTTATAAATTTGTCAAAATGCCAAATGCATAGACGATGTCACGACAAATCTTTTCTAATTCGAGCGGATGTTACACCTCAGCGTTTAAAAATGTTTTCGTAATTATTTACTTATGTACATACATATATATTGTAGCTACGAGTAATTGCAACACAAACAAATCTACATAGTAGCTCTTATTAAATGTTGCAAAGTAAAATGGTTGAAGAGCTATTGGGTAGTTAAAATTAAATATGTATACAAATTAACTAGCCGGATGTTATTCAAATATGTAGCTTTTTTCATGGTTCAGAAATTAAACAAGTAATCGTATTACCGTTTCAAACTGTATGTTCTTAAATCTTCAAATGGATTTAAAGTTACTTGTATTCGCCCAGCTGTTGAAATTCAACCGCTAAAATTAAGGGGAGTTGAGGTGGGTTATGGTAAGTTGAAGTGAAGTGAGTTTAGATAAGTTAAGGTGGGGTTAGGGAGAGTTGAGCTGAGTTGATATTAGTTGAGGTGAGATAAGGTGAGTTGCGGTGAAATAGCATCAGTTGAGGTGAGTTGAGTAGATGGGAGTTGAACTCAGCACTTAGCATAACATAACATAACATAGGACAACATAACATAACATAACATAGCACAGCAATACCATAACATAACATAGCATACCATACATAACATACCATAACATAACACAACATAGCATAATATAACATAACATAGCACAGCATAACATAACATAGAAAAACATAACATACCATAGCATAGCATAGCATAACCCAACATACCATAACATAACATATCACAACATACATAACATGACATAACATAACACAAAATAGCATAACATGACATATCATGGTATAACATAACTCAACATATCACAACATAATATATGTACAAGAACATAACGTATTTTTTCTTCAGTTTTATCTCCCTTTATCTCTATTACTTTCTCGCTCTCTATTTTCGTCTCTGTAGACTTTTATCCTTATTTTCATTTTTATGTTTACCTTTATATTATATATGTATATATTTGTCTTTTCATCTTTATCGGTATCTTTTCCTTTGCATTTATCTTGATCTTTATCTTCATGCTTTTCTTCACCTATATATTCACCCTTACCGTTGTCATTATATTAAGTATTTAAATTTGCCTTCCTCCATGTCTTTAACATTAGGTTTCTTTACTTTTATTTTAATATTTGCCTTTATCCTTTTCTTCTTTTAATTTTGAACTTTACCTTCTTCCTTGCATGAATCTTAATCTACACATATCTTAATCCTAAACTGCTGTTTAGCACTTTTCTTTAATTCAGTATCAATATCAAAGCATACATACATTTAGGAGGCATTTCCGCCCAACCATGTACATGTATGGTATTTGTATTGGTGTCACTTTTAAATTAATTTTTGCGCCTTATTTAAAACTAATTTGAAATTTTAGTAACTCTCTGCACAGCAGCATCAAAATACCTTTATAATGATATATAATTGTTTATACCTTAGAAGTATAGTTTAGCCGTAAAAGGGGTGTAAAGAAAATATATTTGATTATTTATATATAAGATGATTTTTAGAGCTTCACTATTTGAAGTAGATTGACAACACCTACTGTCTCTCTACTTTACTTATCAATTACTTGCGGCAATACCCCTCCTTCTGCATAACCAATAGCATCCGCATCCAAAATCAGCGTTGATCCTGGAACCGAGTATGCTAGCATTAGCGCAGTACATAGTCACTCCTTCAGAGTTTTAAAAGGTTCCTGCTCTTAGCGTCCTCATCTTGTTCTTATGATCGCCTACCCGCGGGCCCGATGTCGAGAAGGTACCGTTGACACGGTATCGCGTAATACCCTCCATTAGGAAGTAACCGTTCTTGAACAGCGTTGGCCCTTAGGTTGAACTACAGGAGGGCCATACATACTGTTTGCCTATGACCCTGTGCCCTCGAATATGAATTTCAAATCCTTTTGTTAAAAAATTCGCAAGTGTTTTATTATATACATACATACATATGTGCACCGGCTAAAATTATAATAATAACATGTACTTAATAATTATTGATTTTGTTTTTTAGAATTCTTAACCACAAAACTTTATTACATTTATTACATACCTATGTACAAAACAAACAAAGCTCGTCAATTACTCGTATATTAGAATAATTTTCTCTTTTAACTTTTACATAAAAAAGTAAATGCATATGTGTTATGTATATTTATATATGTACATATGTACATATATGAGATACGATGCATTTTAACCGTCGATAATTTTTATTACAAAGGAATATCAATGTAATTTGTCAACCATTCCCGGATGTGCCACAGCAAAAACTTAAAGCCTACCCATACGTAGAAATTTCATTTCACCTGATCGTCACATCGCCCCACTAAGGCGCAAACATAAGTGGTAACCGAAGGATAGCTAATTCCTTTCTGCGCTTGACATACAGTGGCGAAAATATAAATAGGGAGAGACAAAAACAGAAACAAAATCTGCATTGAAATGTTGAAAATGTTTACATATTTTGAAAGTGGCATAAGTCCCTCAATAAAAGCAAGTCAATGATAACATGGATTATACCGAGCCAAATATAGTAAAACTGCGTTTTTAATTTCTTTCTCTGGGGTCAGGATTATATTTAAAAGGACTTTGAAATTTTGAAAGTTCAGTGCTATATAGATTAACAATATGGATACCAAATAAAAGATAAAATTCAGTAGAATTGAAAAATATAAAATTTTTTGGTGCATAAGG